>NC_038243.2:3720283-3959455 GCF_000004515.6 Glycine max | reverse complement strand
ATACGATACGTGCTCGTGATCTTAATAATAACATGTTGTAACATATTTGTGGTTGCTTGGTCGTCTTGATACTTCAAAAATTAAAATAAATAATTATTTTAGTTGTTTAGTTTGAAAACAAGCTTTTTTTTGTAAAGATTTTTTTTTCTATTTGATTTTATATTAACAAGTTGCTCTCGTGTCAAAAATCCCTCCCCAGTCCCCACTACCCTTATATTAACAGTCAACAGCTGTGTTATATATATATATATATATAGAGAGAGAGAGAGAGAGAGAGAGAGAGAGAGTCATTAGCTGTTATGTATAATATAATCCGTTTCAAACCTTATATTTATATATATCCCTGTGAGTGAATAAATAGTTTGATAATTTGCATTGTATGCGTTGGATATTCAAGCGTCTAATGGTAGTTTATTTTCAAAGTCGTACTTGTTGCTTCCATAAAAAAAATGTCAACAAGGTTTGTGTTTCTTAATGGAAAAGCAAAATAACATTTTTTTGTCAATTATATTGTAGAACAACACGATTGTACAAGTTTTTTTTCCCTTTATGTACAGTAAGAGAGAGACATTGATTATGCACGTAATCAATTTTTAATCTTGAACAAGTTAACCTCTAAAATTAGAGGGTCCATTGTACTTTAACATCTGTATATTGGAGCTTTCGCGGTGTTCCTTTCATCTTTTAATAATTGAAGCACTGATGCTTTTAGTTTAACATTTTTTTATGCATCTTACAATTAGAAATCTATAATCGTGTCAGTTCTTAAATTAATCGATCTCCATCTTTCACTGAAGTTTGCTACATTAGATTAAACAAAATAATTGCGTGCCTTTAAAAAAAACTTTCATCATTACTTAAAGAGTATGCAAAGTAGTATATGATGTTGATTTTTTCATATTGTGTTTAAAAAAAAATCTAAATGTGGCATACGTCTAAAAATGTTTTTCTCTTACGTAGCTAAAATGAGAAAGAGTATGAAATGAAAAAAAAGTAATTGTATATTTATTGTCAAAGTGTGTTTAAGTTTACAAATAAATAGTAAATACATTAATTATGTCTCTCTCATACAATGGCTATTGACAGCAATGAGGTTGAAACCCTCCACTATTTGGTTTATTCTAATAAGTTTGATCATTGAAATTCTCATATATTTTAGAGAAATTATTATTATTATTATTATTTAGATGTTTTAATGATAATGTTGTTGAAGTCTGTCAACTCTAAGTTTCCTTATGCATATGTTTGATATTTGACGAATAAGTAGTCGTGATTGATATGTAAAAAAAATGTAAAAAACCAAAAAAGAAAAACAAATCAAAGGCATGTTATTAGCCTTTTTCAAATAAGGTACGATCAACCGTTGACATATTTATAATTTCTGACGATTTCAATTGTCGATAAATAGGGGCCACGACAATCAATTTAGATTTAACAACTACTGATTTTATAAAGTATTTTCAATATATTAATTTGCTATCACCGATGGATAGGAGAAATTTACTGATAACTAAATCGTTAATATAATATATATTTTAAAAATAAAAATGACAGTGAAGACTAACGTGATGTTTTTATTACTGTAAAAAGAATATGATATTTTGCATTAGTTATTGATAATAGCATGTTGACTATGAAAAATAAAAATGTACATACTTAATTATGTATTTGTTACCAACTCTTTTTAAGTCACTTTCATTATTTAATGTCATAGAAAATCCTCTTAGTTTTAACCTAAGAATGCAATACCACTTTGAACTGGATAAGGTATTTTTATACATGCACTTTAATTATAACATTTAAAAATTGGTTATATATATTGAATTTAATTTTTATGCATTTTCACTATTAAAATTTTAACTATCAATTAATTAAAAATATTATTAAAAATTTAATTTGACTTTTAAGGTATATAATTATTCTATAAGTTTAAAAAAATTTATTATAAATGAAAATTTACGATTATATGGATATAGAAAAATCCTTTGCTGCGTCGTAAATATTTATTCTATTTTTTTTTTAGTTTTTATATATATACAACGAACTTTAGTGGATGAATAGAGTCTTCATTTATCATTTCATTAGTTATTAAGTTTTTTTTAACCGATATCCAACTAATCATTTCTCACCCGGTCAATCCATTTTGAAGTAAAATAATACCTCTAATTATAATTTGATGCTCAAATAGAATATCAAACCTTAGATTTTGATTAAAAAATTTAGTGTTAAGTGAATTTTTTAGATGTGTGATTCTGTATATATATATATATATATATATTATTAATATCGTATATTTTTTTTATCGGGAGGGTCGAATTTTATATTTGGACTTACTATGGTGAAGTAAAATCTCAAATAAGCTATAGTGATATTTTTGTTGGTGTTTCAAGCATTGATACAGACTAGATATTTTTTTAGGGTAATTCAATGTAAGTGTAGATATTTTTTTGGTAATTCAACGTAGTGTAGATGTAATTAATATCAACAACCGCCTAAAGAGAAAATTTTAAAGTTTTATTAATTGCTACTTGAGCTAATAAATCGTTATATAAAAAGACTAGATTTTTGTTATTATTTTATTTATGTGTGTATTGTAATAATTAGTATTATTTACCAGTGTTATTTTTTTGTTTTAATTATTATTTACTATTGATGTTATTTTATTTATTTTAATAACTATAATTTATTTATGTATTCAAATTTTTAAATTTAATTTAATCCATTTGATAATTAAACAAAGATAACCAATGATAGCTATACCATCACAAAATTTTTTGCTTTTAGTGTTAGTTGACTTTTGATAGTTGACTTTACTAATTGCCTTTAGTCTTGCGTTAATAATATCATCAAATTGGAGTAAGAAATAATTCATTTAACTTCAGAAAGAAATTAATAAAATATAATTATTTTAAATTACTATTTAGCCCTTCTTCGAGTTTAATTGCTGGCCAACCTCGATATGTTAGATTTCATTAAATTGTTAAGTAGTCTCTAGGTAATTACAGATTTACATAAGGATATTTTCTCACGTAAGGTCCCTGATAAATAAAAAAATACAGTAGTACATCAAATTATTTTCAAGGAAAGAAATGAATATAAGGTAAAATTTAGAGAAAGAATATATATATATGTATATGTATATATATATATATATATATATATATATATATGTATATGTATGTATATATATATATAGTATTTAGAGAAACATACCAAGACAAGAATTTAAAGAAAGAATATATATAGGATTTATTCTTATTTTTTATATACTATATAAGGTAAAATTCACTGTTAATTATAAATTGATCTCTAATTATTTCAAATTAGAATAATAAATATGATATTGTTTCAAATAACTAGAGACTAAAATTATCTTTGAGGAAGTAGTAATTACTGCATTAGTTAGAATCAATACAAGCCAACATAGGATTATATTATAATCTAATTAAGTTACTTAAGGACTCCATAATTTCCTTTAAATTACATTGAATGGATATAAAACAAAGTGCAAAGGTGCTGCATGGTTCTGATGTTTGGAAACAATAAATTAATCTTGGATAGAACCAAGTAGATTGGCATATAATAAAAATAAGAAATATCTATTCAACATAAAATTAATAATGAAATTAAAGTGTCTTGACTTAGCAAGATCTCGTGTCCATGTCTCTCATCTTCTTTCCATCAACAATAATGTGTCAAAATTGAAACTTGAAAGTGAGATAACCATAGCGAAATTAGGAGTAATTAATAAGTTTAGTAATTTTTTACCATAGTTATTACAAAGTTTTCAAGATAGAATTTGATCTTAATTAACGAATATTTAATGTCAAGATAAGACTTCATCCACTTGCAAGATCTTGAGCACAGCCTTACTATGGTCTTACCAAGTGCTAAGGTAGTTTGATTTGTACATTTTTTTAAAATCAGCAAAAGGTGTAATATATTAAATGGTACACAGATTCTGGAAAAACAATTCCAGATTTCAGCCCCGGTTAGCTTATATTTATGGGTGACAGAGCAATAAATATTAACTAACTAATAAAGAAATAATAATTTTGGAATTGTATAATTTGAGATGTACATGAACCAAAAAGAAAAGAAAACAGTTGAAAGTTAACTAAATATACACACTAACGAGATGTTGATAATCGTAATTCTCAAGATCTTGAAATCATAATAATAATTGTGTTTTACATCGTGGTGAAATGTTATGATAAATTATAAAGAAATATATGTATTATCCAAAACATATTATGTAATAAAGAGATGAGTTAAATGTCACACTATATTAATTGGTGGCGAGAGTTTAATTAATTAATATATAGTGGTATAGTTTGTAAACTTAATTTAGGGTCAGGTGAGTTTGTGAACAAGGAGGTAACAACTGTACGTTGCTGCAATCTTATTCTAATTTATCTTGACTATTCACTGTATTGCTTTGCATTGATATAGATCGAACTATTTTGGTGCAATTATTTAAAAGAAAATATATTACTGAGAATATAAAATAATTTGTATTATTATCTAATTATGAATTTTCATGTGTAAGTTTGCTGATTTTAATTTACAATAATGATCTAAAAAGCTATACAAGTAGTAATTTTTATTTGGTTGGCAGTGTAAAGTTTTTTACGTTAACAATAAATGGTCATTAAACTCTTTATTTATAATTAGCAAATTATAATATATTGATTTTTAATAAAGACTATAGAAACAAAGTGTTGCTCTTCCTACTGATATAAAAGGATATGTCTTTTTCTTTAGTTGGATCCTAATATACCATGCATCTAAAAATTATATATTAATAAAGATTGCATCTAATGCATTATAATTTGTTTAAATTAAAGTATTGACTTATTTAAATTATACATATAATTTTGTTTAAATTATATTTCTAACTTTTGTATATTTTATCGTGATGATAACGTGATCACATTAGATAGAGAAGTGTGATGATAACTTTTGTATTATTTTTGCATTTCTTTGCATGCTAGAGGCCGGAAGTCAAGTCAAAGTCCATTTTCCTCCTTAAGCGGCATGTAGATTTTCCTAGTTAATATTTGAGAAATCTTAATGAGTTAGGGAAAATTGTGACTAAAGCAACAAATAAAAACCTATCATTAAGGATTGCAATATGTTCAAGGTAAAAAGTATTCATTTTATCAATAACAGAACGAGTTATCAACTTATCATATCTTAGAGATAATTTTTTTTTTTACAGATTTATGATTAAATAAAGCAAAATATCCACTAAATTGGATAAATTTGAGTGTTATGCTCATATTATCGATAAATGTCACATCTTGATCGCTTAGAGTGGATTAACACTATGTAACTATTTTTTTACATTTTTATAACTTTTTTTACGCGTTATTTTACCTCAGAGTTTTTTCATTGTCACAATGATTAATTTTCTTGAAAATTTACTATTTTTAGAACTCACATTCAATCTCAAAATTTTATTTAAGGGATTCAATCATAGTTTCACATAGACTAATAAAATGATTGGTAATAAGTTTAACAATATTTAAAGTTAAAATAAATATATCTCTATTTAATTAAATATTCTTTTAAAAATATAAAAATAGAAATATTTAAAGGGAAAAATGAAAACAAAGTAATTTTGAGAAAGATAAATGAAGGAGACACCGAAGCTAGAGCCATGGGATTTTTGACCGACCAAGCACGATTTGTTATGCTATCCAAACAGGGTATTGACTGTAGATGTTAAGACCCATTTTGGAAAAAAATGAGTGTTTTGGACTTTAGGGTTCCTACGTTAGAGTGGAAAGAAATTAAAAAAAATAAAATTAAAATTTTAAATTAAAGTAGATATTAAAAATTTAAATCTCAAATTATTTTATTATTTATTTTTTATTCCTATAAACGAACACACAGATAAAAAATTGAAAGAGAATAATTATAATATAATAACCACCCGTCCACGACGGCCTCCACCAGAAGCTGGTAGGTGTTTCAGTTTGTATATCTTTTGTTGTCTGCTCCACACGTTATGTTATTGGCGTACTTGTCAATCATGTTTTTTCATCATCTAAAGAATTTCCACTCTGCCTCCACTGCCTAGTAGCCCCCCAAAAGTAAACGCTCCCATTTTTATTCATTCTATTTTATTAATACCAACAATCCACTCCTCCTTTTAATGTATTACAATTTAATTTAGTATATATTATTTTTGTTTTTACATAAAAAGTGGTAAAATGAAAAATCACTTCGATATTATCAAGTAAAATACTAATGGCATGCTGGATCCATCAGTAAATGTTGACTGAAATAATTACTACACAAGTTTAAACCCCAAACAATTTTACTCAACTAGTTGTCAGGTTGTCAGCTGTCTAGATATTTTCCTTGACTCACCAAAGCAGGATTTTAATAACTTAAGAGAAGAGAAGAATAAGCTAACTTACATAAAGAGGATGATAATTAACTCTAAATAATTAGACACTTGTGTAGTTTACCATGACATAATTTAATTTATTCTATAATTTTTTTTTTATATTATCGTTTATTAGTTTAAAAATAATAAATATGTAAACTAATTGATGTAAAATTATTTTTAATTTAACATATGATTTTGATTTGATTTTTAGTATATAATTATGTTAAATATTTAGAGAAAATTTTATAGTTTATAACGATGTTATCCAATTTAAATAGATTGTGTTTCCTAAAAGAGACATGTAATTTAGAAAAAAATTAATATACTAATTATATTCAAAATAAGTTATAATGAATTGATGATGTAAAATAAAATCTTTTACATTTATAACTGTTGATGACAATAAAAATCTTAATATTATCTATGTATATATCTAATTCCCCAGTTGTCAACGTCACCTTCCACTCTCTCTCTCTTTCCCACCCTTCATTTTGCTTCCATTGTCAATGGATGGTCATGGTGTTCCTCATTCCCATGCCACCCCAACTATCTCTTCTTACATTGGTTCTTCACCCCCTTATGTCCCCCTCCTCCTTCTTCCATTCTCCACTCTCTCATGACCAACCATCACCTCAAACACTCCATTCTATCCTCAGTTTTTCTCATGCCATCACCATCTTCATCTTCCTTTGCATATTCCCTTTACATGGTTTCCAAGTTAATGGTCACTATCATAGTACCCTTATTCCTTTTGTCCTTGTTTGTTGTTCAAGTCTCCTCTTGTAACCAGATTGATAAACTCTCCCTCTTGGCCTTCTCTGGGAACATATCCACCTCTCCACCTTATCCTTCTCTCAATTGGTCTGATTCTCTTGATTGTTGTAGTTGGGAAGGCATTACTTGTGATGGAGATCTTAGAGTCACACACCTTTTGCTACCATCTAGAGGTCTCACTGGCTTCATCTCCCCCTCTCTCACAAACCTCTCTTCTCTCTCTCAGCTTAATCTCTCCCATAATAGATTGTCTGGTACTCTCCAACACCACTTTTTCTCATTGCTCAATCACTTGCTGGTTCTTGATTTGAGCTACAACCGTCTCTCTGGTGAATTGCCACCTTTTGTTGGTGATATCAGTGGCAAAAATAGTAGTGGTGGTGTTATTCAGGAGCTGGATTTGTCTAGTAACCTCTTCAATGGGACACTTCCAAATTCTTTGCTTGAGCACTTGGCAGCTGCAGCAGCTGGAGGGAGTTTTGTGTCTTTGAATGTTAGTAATAACAGCCTCACAGGTCATATTCCCACTTCTCTCTTTTGCGTGAATGACCATAACTCATCCTCTCTCAGATTCTTGGATTATTCCTCCAATGAATTTGATGGTGCCATTCAGCCTGGACTAGGAGCATGTTCCAAGTTGGAGAAGTTTAAAGCAGGTTTCAATTTTCTGTCAGGGCCTATCCCAAGTGATCTTTTTGATGCTGTTTCTCTCACAGAAATCTCATTGCCCCTTAATAGACTCACTGGAACAATTGCTGATGGCATTGTTGGCCTTACCAACCTCACAGTTTTGGAGCTCTACTCCAATCATTTCACAGGTTCAATCCCCCATGATATTGGTGAACTCTCCAAGTTGGAACGGCTACTCCTTCATGTCAACAATTTGACAGGTACTATGCCCCCATCTCTGATTAACTGTGTCAATCTTGTGGTGTTGAATTTAAGGGTCAACCTCTTGGAGGGAAATCTCTCTGCATTCAATTTCTCAAGATTCCTCGGACTTACCACACTTGACCTTGGCAACAATCATTTTACTGGTGTTTTACCACCAACCCTTTATGCATGCAAGTCACTTTCAGCTGTGAGGCTAGCATCTAATAAGCTTGAGGGAGAGATTTCACCCAAGATACTTGAACTAGAGTCTCTGTCTTTCCTATCAATTTCTACTAACAAGTTGAGGAATGTCACTGGGGCTCTTAGAATACTCAGGGGGCTCAAGAACCTTAGTACCCTTATGCTCTCCATGAATTTTTTCAATGAAATGATACCACAAGATGTTAACATAATAGAGCCAGATGGATTCCAAAAACTCCAGGTTTTAGGCTTTGGTGGTTGTAATTTCACAGGTCAAATACCAGGTTGGCTTGTAAAACTGAAGAAGCTTGAGGCCTTGGACCTGTCCTTTAATCAAATTAGTGGTCCAATTCCTCTTTGGTTGGGTACACTTCCTCAGCTTTTCTACATGGACTTGTCTGTTAACCTCCTTACAGGAGTATTTCCGGTAGAGCTCACAGAACTCCCAGCACTGGCATCTCAACAGGCAAATGATAAAGTAGAAAGGACTTACTTTGAGTTACCTGTCTTTGCTAATGCAAACAATGTTTCCCTACTGCAATATAATCAGCTTTCAGGCCTACCTCCAGCAATATATCTCGGAAGCAATCACCTTAATGGAAGTATCCCTATTGAGATTGGGAAACTCAAAGTCCTTCATCAGCTGGATCTGAAAAAGAACAACTTCTCTGGCAATATACCAGTTCAGTTTTCAAACTTGACTAACTTAGAGAAACTAGACCTCTCAGGAAACCAACTATCTGGGGAAATTCCTGATTCCCTCAGAAGATTACATTTCTTGTCTTTTTTCAGTGTAGCATTCAATAATCTTCAAGGACAGATACCCACTGGTGGTCAATTTGATACTTTCTCCAACTCCAGCTTTGAAGGAAATGTGCAATTGTGCGGTTTGGTTATTCAGCGCTCTTGTCCTTCTCAACAAAATACTAATACTACTGCAGCTAGTCGCAGCTCAAACAAAAAAGTACTGCTTGTACTCATCATTGGAGTCAGTTTTGGCTTTGCATTCCTGATAGGAGTGTTGACACTGTGGATACTCTCCAAGAGGAGGGTCAATCCAGGAGGAGTGTCTGACAAGATTGAAATGGAATCAATTTCTGCCTATTCCAACAGTGGAGTTCATCCTGAGGTTGACAAGGAGGCTAGCTTAGTGGTATTGTTTCCCAACAAGAATAACGAAACCAAGGACCTTACCATATTTGAGATCCTAAAATCCACTGAAAATTTCAGTCAGGCAAACATTATAGGATGTGGGGGTTTTGGTTTGGTTTACAAAGCAACATTACCAAATGGAACTACACTGGCCATCAAGAAACTTTCAGGAGACTTGGGCCTCATGGAAAGGGAATTCAAAGCAGAAGTAGAGGCTTTGTCAACTGCACAACATGAGAATCTGGTGGCATTACAAGGCTATGGTGTGCATGATGGATTCCGGCTTCTCATGTATAATTACATGGAAAATGGAAGCCTGGATTACTGGTTGCATGAAAAGCCTGATGGTGCATCTCAACTTGATTGGCCAACTCGCTTGAAGATTGCACAAGGTGCAAGCTGTGGTTTGGCTTATTTGCATCAGATATGCGAACCACACATTGTGCATCGCGATATCAAGTCGAGCAATATACTCCTTAATGAAAAATTTGAGGCACATGTTGCTGATTTTGGGTTGTCCAGATTGATTCTTCCATATCATACTCATGTTACAACTGAACTTGTAGGTACATTAGGCTACATACCCCCAGAGTATGGACAAGCATGGGTGGCTACTTTGAGAGGAGATGTGTACAGCTTTGGGGTTGTCATGCTTGAGCTGCTCACTGGGAGGAGGCCTGTAGATGTATGCAAGCCAAAAATGTCAAGGGAGTTGGTTAGCTGGGTTCAACAGATGAGGATTGAAGGAAAACAAGATCAAGTATTTGACCCTCTTCTAAGAGGAAAGGGGTTTGAAGGACAGATGCTGAAGGTACTGGATGTGGCTTCCGTGTGTGTTAGCCACAATCCTTTCAAGAGACCAAGCATCAGAGAAGTTGTTGAATGGCTGAAGAATGTTGGATCAGACAACCAGCCAACACAGAAATAAAGACTTGAGGGAAATGTTTGTCCCTCAACAAATCTTGACACATTGTATACTTGTGCAAATTTTCTCTTTTGCTTTTCTATAAATATAGATTATCATTTTTACCACTGTAAATGTTGACTCCCCCTATCAGAAGATTATGGCTAGAAAGATTTTGTGAATTATATTATGTTATCATCCATTTTGAGCTGGAGAACTTTCTATTCTTGGAAGTTGGAACTTTTAACAGCTTCCAATAAATCTTTCTGATGATGAATACAGCATCCTAATGCAAACGTATGTTATATTATTCTTGTTTTACTTCTCAATCTTAATATTGCAGTGCTTTAAACTTACTGATTTCACATTACTGAATGCCGGTCCTTTCTATTAGGAGATAACACTCAGGGTATAAGTTCAAAAGAGAAAAAATATGCCAATTTTTGGTTTATATCTCTCACTATCCAGCTCAAAACCATTTATTTTATTCCTTTACAAACTATATTGCTATAGTTCAAGAGTAATTGAACTACTTGGTAACTCGTGTAACAAATTCCACTCTCTGACTTTACATTTCTGTATATACAAGAGAAGACTGCATCTGTATGCTTTAAATGAGTTACTTGGTTCTAGGTAACCAAGTGTTAATAGATCAATGAAACTAGTGAGAATACATACTGGAGCATGGCAACTGACATCTCAAATTGAAGCCAAATTCACATCCCAAATGGTTTACTTTTGTTACTAAAGAAATGTCACAAAGGAATTTGTCAATTTGCTACCAAATGATATATGGAATAACCTCAGCTCAAACATCACATGTCATTCTTTTTGTTCTGTAAATCAGTACTAAAATGGATAACTATAACAAGTAACAGCTTATGCACCCTTTGCCTTCACGTCCCTTCTGTGTTTAAAAGTATTCAAATCAGTGGTCTTGGTTTAGTGCACACACACACCTGTGTAATCATATATGACACTGGGGCAGAAAACCACTACCGTCCATTTCTTCTCTCAGATTGCTATCTATAGGAGATTTAATTTTGCTAGAGCAATCAAACTATGTTCTACCAGAAGAGGAACTATGAACTTCATGATTTGACAATTTGTTTTTAAGAAATGTGTAGTTGTGTACACTGAAGATGACATGCTTTCAGGTTGACAGTTGTTTACTATTAATTCCTTGAGTTAATTTGAAATTTTATGCTTCAAGACAAAATCTGAGGCCTAAAACCAAAAGCAGAAGTGCACGCAATCACTGAAGAGATGAATGGCCCAACGGTAGTAGCGCAATCAACAATTTGATATATTATTTACTGGATATGTATTATTTAGAGGGATGTATTATAACACTCAACAGAGGAACATGTTGGAAGCTTATTGGAGATGTAACATCAATGTACATTTCTCATGATTATTTGTTGACTCTATATCCATCTTTTTGGCTGTTTTCGGTAGAAACTAGAAAGTCTTTCATACCCATTAAACGTGAGGTTCATTTTCAGTGGTGGGGAAGTGAACACATAATGGCTGTGCTGCCTGTGCATGATATTTGAAATTAACCATATATTCACCAAGGGCAGAATCAAACAATAAAATAACCCTCGAAGTGCATCAAATCATATCCAAAATAGAGGAATGAATAGGTGTAGCAGACCATAGTGGCTTCCTGGTTACTATTCCATCTTTCAAATGTCAACAGAAACCAACCTCAAGCAAGCTTCTCTTGATAAGTACGGATAACTGGAATTTGGTTTATACTAATCATTAATAGGAACATCAAGGGCTGATTTCAGTAAATTCGTTATTTATAGTACACATAATATACCTTATTACAATCTCAATAGTTGAATAGTTAGCATTCAAATTTGGAATCATGTTTTGAAACTTGAAAGAGTAAATTCCAAATTCAATCTTTGAAAAAATCATCCCACCTAATTTAATTCTAAAGAAAAGAAAATCACCAAACCGTCTTTTTTTTTCCATTACCAAACTGTCTTTTAAGATTATAAATGTGGGTTGTAAAAAAAAAAGATTATAAATGCGGGACATCTTAATATTTATGTATTTCAGTTAATATTTTCAGGGACAAATTTGAGTCATTACTGTTCTTTCATGAACTAAATTTGGAACACATTTACTTTTTAAAGGACTGGGTATGCACTTAAAAAACAAAGAAAATTATTGAAGGATTAAAACTATGTTTGAATGTATAATCTGTCAGCCAATGAGGATGGTTGGCACAAGTAGTTAAATAGTTAAAGAACAATCATTTTTGTTGCTTATGAGCATTGCTCTCTAGAGAGATCTCCAAGAAGCTAGTTGAATAGCTGCAATCAAGTGTCTTTGCGTGGGCGTCACAGACCGGATGCAACAGAGAAGCAACTGGGCAGTTGCTTTGACATTTTTGCATTGAAACGTGTGTTTTTTTTTCCGTTCAATGTGGGCTAAAAGTTTTTCCAAACACACCTTAAATTGTAAAACAAACACGTACTGAAGTGTAATGTGTTTGACCCAGAAGTATCTTGGAGGATATTCACATGTAACGCTTGACTTATGCAGGTGTAATTGAACACACCCCGTCAGGTTTACCTCTCTTCTTTCTTTAAAAAAAAATTCACCCTCAATATCATGGTCACTCCTTCCATTCCATCCCTCACTATTCTTTGTAGTAGCACCTAGCTTTCCATGTGAACTTGTCGAATTAGTCCTTCTAGTTAGGAGGAGATCATGTTACAGTTTCCACAATAAAACTCTAACCATATGTATCATATATAGTGTTAGATTTTAGGTTAAAACCAATTGACACTAAGTGTCAGCTTAGACGAGTTTACCAGGCGAGAATCAAGATGGACTATAGGCTCTGATATTTTGTTAAATTTCAGCTTAAAATTAATTGAAATTGAGTGAAGTTATTCAATAGATATATAAGCTGCATTTCAAGAATTTTGAAACAAACGATGTAAAACTTCCTAACACATAGAATATTGAATATGTCACACCCAACCACCCTTCGATGACATTATGTATAATATGTTTCCCTCTCACTCCCAACCTTATACAACTTTTAATTAATAGAATGAATGATCCCATGCTAACCAGTACCAAAACGAGTGCCCTCCACTCCATATACTTCCACAACAACACCACAACAACAATATTTGATTGATAAAAGGGCAACCACCCACCTCACTAAAAACTTTAGCCTTCCCTATGAAATCTTTGAAGCAACTGAGATAATTACTTTTTCTAAAGTATCAAAGATGGTCCTTGAATTTTTTTCACAGTAAAATTAGGTTTCTTTGAAATCTAAGACTTAGACCATGTGTTTATTTAAGTATCATCACCACCTACCAAACAATCTTATCTCAAGCACCATTTTCCTCCACTAGCCTAGCCTCTTCTAGTATACATAGGAGGATATTGGTCCCTTATGAGCAGTTAAAACCTATTTAGACATTATTTTAACCAAACAATGTAAATGCATGAATAAAGAATTTAGATAGCACGTCTTTCATTTTGTTTGTTTTTATTGAAAACGGACGGAAGCATTCAAGGAATGGTAATTGTCAATCCTTTCACTATTTGGAAGTGTGTAAAGTAGAAAGGAATAAAAATATATCAATCAATCCAATATAAAACATGTACTTGTTTTAAGTGATATTAAATTTAGATCTTTTAAATAAAATTTTAAATTTGAATATTATGAATAAAAAATAATTAAAAAGAGAAAGTTCTTAAAAATAATCAATCAAATTTTTCTTCCATAAAATCATAATGTCATAATATTTGCAATCATTTCTAATTAAAAGAACATAAATCCTTAAACTTTAATCCACTATCTTTCAATAAATACCTTTCTCAACTTCATGTATTTTGAGAATATTTATTTTATTCTTCCATCAAAATCATCTTATTATTCATTTTAATTCTTAAATTAAAGTGAAACAAAAAACTTTAACTGAAGACATGATTTAACGAAGAGGAAAGAAATGAAATAAAATAAAATATAAAAAATTAAAAATATTACAAGTAACTAATTTTTACTCTTTCATTTTTTTTTTGTTTCCTCTTCTCCAAACTTCTGAATTAGACAATAGATTTTTTTTTATTATCAAAATCTCTATTTCCCTCTAACCTAAAAGCATGTAAATTAAAATAAGTCATATGTACAAAATAGTTATTTGATATTTCTTTCCTTCCTGTTTGAGAGAGCTTTTTCTTCCTGCACATACGTTTTCAAACTCTTTTCTGGAATAATTAAAAAAAAATTATTTTTTCCTCTACCTTTAGCAGAAAACCCGTATATTTCTCCCAGAACACCATCACATAAATATTACAAATATATAGGTTTCACGTTTCAAAACTTTGTCGGCAATAAAAAAATAACATTAGTTTTTTTTTTTCAAATGATTTATTTGATCTTTTATCTTTTTTTTTTAATTTGATTTTTTATATTTTAAAATTTTCAATTTGATCTTTATCTTATTTTTTTTCTTCAGCTTAATCATTTATCTTTTAAAAAAATTATTTTGATAATTTATCTTTTTTTGGATTCAATTCAATTTTTTGATCTATTTAAAATTGATGTAACGAATTTCTTTTGTTAAAAATGAAGTGGAAGAGAAGGGGAGAACAATTAACAAAAAATATTTTAAAATAATTAATGATGTCAATCTTAAATAAATTAAATGATTAAATTAAACAAAAATAATAAGATAAATAATTAAATTAAATAAAAAATAAGATAAAGGACCAAATAATTATTTAAAAAAATAAAGAACTAAACTAAAAAATATATAAATAAGCAAATTAAAATTTAAAAAAAATAAAAGAATAAACTGAAAAAAATAAAGAATCAAATAAGTCATTTAACCATCATCATAGTTAAAAAAAAAACTTTTGGGATATGATCAATTGATACTTTTAATAATTTTTATACTAAATTTTAGTTAACTTTGACATTTATGAATGTATTATTTTTATTAAAGATTTACTCATATGTAAAAAATAATATAATAAAAAACCAATTAATTTTAAGGCTATATACAA
This sequence comes from Glycine max, assembly GCF_000004515.6. Classification (NCBI taxonomy): domain Eukaryota; kingdom Viridiplantae; phylum Streptophyta; class Magnoliopsida; order Fabales; family Fabaceae; genus Glycine; species Glycine max. The sequence continues at coordinate 3,944,099 of NC_038243.2, read as the reverse complement.
TTTTTTAATTTAATAAAAAAATTAAAAACTTTACAAAAAAATAACTTGATTTCTATGATTAAATTAACAAAATATTCTTTTTACAAAACAAAAAACGTCATTTTACAAAATTTGGTGCCAATTAACGTATCCCTTGACTTTAATATTTATTTTATCTATCAGCGGTCCATGAGGATGAAAGACGTGATCACCACTTAAATTAAAGGCTTAACGTGAATGGTCCATTATATTTGATAATTATTTTGTTTTAATATATTAAGTTTTAAAATTTTTATTATGCTTATTCTTTATATTTTTGAAATGAATTATTTTAGTTATTTTTATAATCTTTTGTTAGAAACGTTAATATTTTTGTTAACTTTTAAATTTAAAAATGATTTAATGTCACTTTTAGTATATTATGTTTCACAATAATTTTATTTTGGTATATTATGTTTCAAAAGTTTTATTTTGATTCTTTGTATTTTTAAAATATATTATTTTAATTTTTAAAAAAATTTATTAAAAATGTTATTATCTATCAACGTTTTTAAATTTTAAAATAGTTTAATTAACATTGCAATAACTAAAAATCATAACTATCTTTTTTATTTAAAAAATTAAAAAAATACTAAGTAAGGGAAAAAAGATGGATCTAAAACCAGGAACAATAATAATCTTTACTCTTGTATTATTATTATTCTCTTCATTCAATTTAAGCATTTAATAAGGATATAATTTTATTTACCAATTATTCTCAATTACAATCGATAAAGACTCTTTTTCCTTCCGTCCCTTCGCCTCTTGTCACCAACCCAAAAAGACTATTGTCTCACTCCTACTGTCGTCTCTATTGCAGCCTCCCTATACGAGCAAAATTACCTCCTCACTTAATGACGACAACTATCTCATCATTGTCGCCAACAATAACGCAAAGAAGAAGACTAACAATGTCCAATTATGGATGAAGTTTGACTAGTCGGACCGATCAGAATCATTTTCCAATGAAAACACACTGTTTGATTCCTCTTTGTGCTGCTCGTGCTCGTGTTCGCCTAGCTCAATTGTGGATATTGAATAAAAAATCTTCTACTTGCCTAACCCAACTCTGTACGACAATGGAAGTTTTGCTCGTAGACCTTACAAAGAGTCACATTCTAGTTTTCTCGATCAGATCTGAGTTAATTGGTGAGTAAATGTCATGCTTCTATCTTTCGTCAAAGATAATTCTTACTCCAATCTCTCTTGCCTTTTGTTTCCAATAACATAGTTGTATGAAATGTTTTTGTTTTTTAGTGATGAGTATAAGAATTTTCGATAATTTTAGCGAGATTATGTGTTGATATTGATCAATCGATGTGATTTTATATTTTGTACCTTCTCATATTTATAAGAGGTTGGAGGAAATGATAACGTTTTTAAAAATAAAATAAAAATAATGGAGGTTTTTAGTTGACATTTCGTAAAATTAATTATTTTAAAAAATTTAATATTACTTTTGGTTTATTATATTTTGCCATTATTTTAATTTGTACATTAAGTTTTAAATATTTTATTTTGGTCTTTTATGTTTTTAAAATATATCATTTTGGTTATTTTTTTAAATTTAAAAGTTAACAAAACACTAATATTTCTAACAAAAAATTTTAAAAATAATCAAAACAATACATTTTCAAAACATAAAAGATCAGCCTAAAACTTTTAAAACTTAATGTATGAAAATGAAATAATTGTAAAATATAATAAACAAAAAGTAACAATAAGACTAAATTAAGTCCAGAATATAAAAAATTGATTAAGTGACACAAACAAGCTCTCTAAAATGAAGAAAATATTATGCATCTTCGATTATTTGGGAAACTCAAGAAAAAAATAAAAAAAACATATTTAAACGATACTTACTCTTTTTTTTTTCTTTTTCGTAATAATTAAGAAAATAGTAGATAAAGAGACAAATATTTTATTTTTCATTTTATCATTATTTATAAAATAATATTCTGATCCTTTGGGTCCCAGTAAAGCAAAAAAAAAAAAAATTTAAAAATTCCTAGTTAAAGATAATTTTCTTCTTTCTTTCTTACTTAGTACATTTTTCTCATACATAACAATTTTTAAAAATAATTATTTTTTTCATTTTTTCCTACCAATATCTTTTCTAACAGTAATAACTAATAATCAGTAGCATGATCTGATCGTGTTTTTTTTTTTCTTATGCAGAATCTGATAGAGTGTAGTTTGCGATGAGTGAAGCAATGAATCATTGATTTGATTCGTATCAGCATCGGTGATGAAGCAACTCGAGTTAACTCTGTTGCTGTGCCTCTTTTGGGCACTAACCCTTCTCTATGGTGAGATGTTCGCTTACTGGGTTCCGCCCATCTTCACCTGTTCCTGGCCCCATCTTCTCCGCACCTCTTCGTCTTCAATGGTAACTATAAAGTCTTCATCTTTTCACTGTTTTCATTTCTGGGTCAGTCTCAATATTTTGCATTCTCTGCACTTCACAACCAGAACCAGAAGAAATCTCTTATCTTTGTTGGATTTTGTTCTTGGGGTGGGGAATTCATGAACATTGAAGATGTATCTTAAAAAAATCACAATTATAACAATAGTTATAGGTTTTGTGAATTATGAAATTTAAGGCAGTATGGTAGGTTGGTATATTCAAATTCAAAGATAAATGTTTTTAGTTTCTACCAAGGAATGTGGGGAGGTTATATGCTGGATCTGTAAATTTTTTTTGTAATTTTTTTTTTGTTGGAGTTTTGTTGAATGTTGAAAAGTTTGAATGTATGATGATTCCTAGCTGCCATAGCTGAAAAAGGTGAATGGAATCTAAGCCAGCATGATTGTTTCTTCTACAGAATATTTTAAAATGTCTACATTACAATAACAATTTCATATACTAAACATAAGAAAATGTATAGCTGAGCTGATTTTCTGATTTTTGCTCGCAGGTTGAAACAGACAGCGGGAACTATCAAGCTGATTATGTTAAAGTTGCTGTTATCGCAGATCCACAGGTGAATATCTCTTCTCTTATGGTTATGGGCATACATATGTTTGTGAAAAATATACCTGCATTGCATATACCTGTTTATGCAGTTCTATATTAATGTACGTTTCTCTGGATGTGCATCACTCGTATCATTTAATTTATTTTTTATTTAAACATAACAGCTCATGGATAAAACTTCTCTCCGTCTTCCTGCAAAATCACTTGCACTGGAACTTGTGGAATTCTACACTGATTTAAACATGCGTAGATCATTCGTTGCATCTGTCCTGCCTTTCAAACCTGATGTCATATTACTTTTAGGTGATTACTTTGATGGAGGTCCTTATTTATCAGATGAAGAGTAAGTCCTGAAAATAAATATTTCTATTTGCTAATTTAGCTTTTTACAAGTTTATGGTTAGTTTTAATGTTATCTATTATGCCATGTATAATTTTTCCCATTAGCTTTTTCCACCTAGGATTTGGAACTCAATATACACCTTTCACTTCAGAAAACAACATAACCAAAGAGATGGTAACATTTTTTGGGTTGGAACTTGGATGTCGATTCTTCTTTTTTATTTTATTTGGTTCTGAGGAAGATTTTTTGGACAAAAGGATCAAAAGTGAAAAAAGAGTCATTTCTAGTTCCTCTTTATGTTTTTACGAACTCCTAACAAATCATCTGACTGAATAAACTGAAAATTTATGTATACTAGACACTAGTCTTTTGTACAAAACTTGAGCATTATGCTGAAACCCAATCATCAAATGATTCTTTGGTGCTTAATGTTAAGTTTTAACCCTTATGTTATGTTTTCTGAAAACCTTTATTTCAATTTTCAATTGATTATTTAGTCATTAATTACATATTTAGCTTAAATTTCCATAATTGTTAAAAACAGGAAAAAATAGAAAAATACAGCCTAGATTGCTGTAGTCAACTTTTATTTACACGATTGTATGCTAGGGAGCTCATCTATCTTTAAAGATTGTTTCCTTTGGTTGTATTTTCAGCATGTTCACTCAAATTTCCTAATATGAAATTCTTTTGCAATCTTTTGGATGGACAGATGGCAGGAGTCTTTCAATCGCTTCAGGCATATCTTTGGTTTGAATGCACAAGGAAAATACACAGACATGCCAGTTTACTATATTCCGGGAAACCATGATATTGGGTATGAAAGTCTTCATTCTCTAAAGCCAGAGGTATTTCAACATGCTATAGCTCAACTTTTGATGCCCAAGGTCCAATAAGTATAAGGTTGCTTGTATTGTCATGTATGGTATATAGCTATGAGGGAGTCAAATGCCCAAAGACATTTGAGATTGTAGTCATGGTTACATTGGTCTCAAGACCCTTATGAATGAGAAATTACATTGTTGTGCCTAAGGATTGTTGATATTAAAAGGGAAAAGAGTACATAGACCCCTTAAACTTTAGCTCGTTTTCAAATAGATGCCTTGAACTTTATTTTCATCCCAATTATTCCTTTAACTTTTTTATTAAATATTAATGCAATAGACCATTCTATTAATTTTTTGTTAAGTCACTAGTATGAACTACTAGTTACTTAACACGCCTCCTTGTCTCACATTTTGTGGCAAGACTCAGTTATTGTTGTGATAGATGCAACACCAGCCACAGTAGAATTGGTTATGGCAGAGTTGCTACAGAATCCAGAGAAATATGGAGAACCTAAAGATTCAGATATTGCATAGCTCCCTAACCTACATACTGTTGTAAAAGAAACCCTTAGATTTGCACTTAGCTAGCAGCCCCCAAAGGAATCCACAAATCAGTGGCTGAGTTAGAGATATGCATCCTCAGGGTACCCAAAGATGCACAAGTTCTCATTAATGTATGGAGCATGGGAAGAGACTCAAGCATTTGGACTTACCCTAATTTGTTTCTATTAGAAAGGTTTTTAGAGAATGAAACGTGACTTTGGGACAATGGAAGAGGAGAAAAAGATGACATTGAGTTGTGTATTTGGTCTTTAAAATCTTTTTCTTTTGTTATTTTTTAGACTTCAGAAAGATAAAAATCAGGAAAATGTTTTAAAAATAATAGTAAAAAAATGAACAGTTTAGATTTAATCTCTATGAAGGGTTAAGATGAGTTGTCCGTCAGTGAGTTAATGGAAGGTTAATACTAGAAGTTTAAGAAATAGTTGGGACAAAAACAAAGTTCAAGGTATCTATTTGCAAACGAGCTAAAGTTTAGGAAGTCAGTATAATCTTTTCCCATTTTAAAATTTGGACTTATTGATGACATATACAGATTGCTGATGGGTGCAATGAGATTTTGTATAAACTAATCTCCATGACACTTATATTATTGATATTAGAAGATGAATGTAAACAAAACATGGCAGATTTTCATTGTAACAATGAAACACATTTATCTTATGTTGGTTGTGGATGTCACAGAAATTCTTTAAGTTGCCTGATAATTGATTTTGACAACTGTAAAATTACATTTGGCATTAAAATATCTCAGATACATGTCTTTTTCATTGTGATTCATATAAAACAAGCTTTAAAACACATCTTATAATTTTCAGAATACTTTATAAAGTGCTACTCTAGTTTTTCAGTTCAATTTTACATAATTCACAATCTAATTTAAGAAATTTGATGAACATGTTTAATAGTTTTGCACTTTCTATTAATTGTTTTCTCTCCTTTGGCTCCTTTGCTCTTAACTTTTTTTATCATTACATGAGTATAGGTTATCCGACGCTATGAGGAAACATTTGGGATTAGGAACTACAGATTTACAGTTGGCAAAGTGGATTTTATTGCCGTTGATGCACAAACTCTGGATGGTAAACTGGGATTTGCCTTATATATCTGTCATGTTTCTTAAGTAGTGATGCTGTAATTGCCAGTACTCTTATTTTATGGTGCCAAGTCATCACACTTGTATCATTTTCAGCGTAATATGTAATCCTTATTTATCTGACTTTCAAGTTTTTTCATTTGATCAAACCATTCTCTCTCTCTCTCAGCTTTACCTGTTGGAAAGTTGCTTTTGTATCTGGTTGCTGCCTCATTCTACCATGTTTTGCATGGAACTTATTCCTCCTTCATGCCTTTTAACAATGACTGTTTCTCCACTTGGATGAGGCTTTCTTTATGGATTATTTGTTTCATTCTTTGACAAAAGATTATTTCTTAAGCAAGCAATTATAGTTTAACTATTTAAATATCTAACCTAATTTATATAAATGAAATAGTGTAAATTTCAATCATATGTTATATATACATGTCACTGCTTGGGGAATTTTGATAAAACTGAAAATGCTGAACTAATTATGTTTTCTACAGGACACCCACAAAATCTTCTGACTTCTCAAACTTGGGATTTTGTGAAGAATATCTCTGCTGGTATGAACTGGGCTATGAAAATAGTTCATTGTTAGGTTGGATAATGTGTCATATTGTAATCCTTATTTCTTTTTGTGCTTTACTAGATGATGTGGTTCATCCAAGAGTCTTATTGACACATATTCCTTTATATCGACGTGATGATACGTACTGTGGTCCTGATCGTAGTTCCCCAATTATCAATCAGGTAAATATTAATTCAGTTTCTTGAAATGAATCTATAGCAAATAAGCATATTGTATGTAGTATGGCATTGGCCATCACAATAGTGTGGTGCAGTGGGTTGTGTCTGAAATCTGAATGTTTTCTTACCTTCCATTCTTGAAATTTATTAACAAACATTTCTTTAATTTTCAGAGGATACGTCACAGTCTAAATGGCAATACTAATGATATATCGTAAGTTACTCATCTTTCAAACCATGTGGATAACATGAAAGTTGCATGAATGATGAGCAAGTAGCTCACAGATGCTGAGTTTTGGTTTGATTTTTGTTACATCCAGGTATCAAAATTATGTTTCTGAGAAGTCATCAAAGTACTTACTAGATACAATCAAACCTGTGAGTCATCTACTTTCTGGACTGTTGTGCATTTCTATTCTAACCTGATATGGATGCGGGGGGGAATCTATGATGGGTTTGCTGACAATTTGCTGTTTAATTTATTTGGTTTTAGGATGAGTGAGAACATAGGGGAATTGAGAGCTGGGACTATAGTGAGGGTAACTGCTTTCTGAATTAACAGTTTTGGTTTTGACAGAAGCTTATTTTATCTGGTCATGATCATGATCAGTGCACTGTCAGTCATCAATCTAAATCTGGGCCTGTAAACGAGGTAAAAACCTGATCTTGCCTAAACAGTTTCCTTGAGTGTTTGGACAAATTTAACTGACAGTAGTGTGCAGCACACCCTAGGTACTATAAGTTGGCAACAAGGAAACTTGTATCCTTCTTTCATGCTGTTATCAGTTGATAACTCAACTCATCCAAATGCTTCCATTCCTAAAGAGGCTTTGTTGACTCATCTATGTTACCTTCCCATGCAAACACACATTTACATATGGTAGGTATAAAGTGATGTGAATATAACTTTCACCTGATCTTTTAAATCAGCTTTTTTTTAATGAGTTCTGTTGCATTGTAATTGTCAGGTATATTGTGCTATTTATTCTGACCCTTCTTGCTGCCCTATTTTGGCCAACAAGTGGCACGAGTTTCTGGCATCAGTGTTGCGGCTTATTTGGCTATTGTAAACAACTAATAGCTTGCATCTTTTCTAGAAGCGAAACGAAAGAAAAGGATGAGGACGCTAACTATGAATATGAGATGATGTGGGATGCAGAAGGAACAATGCATCTTGTAAAGAAAACCTTGAATGCATCTACTGTAAATTCAAATGACCAGAGCTTAGGGGAAAGGTAAACTTTGGTTTTCATATTTGTGGCAGTTCAATCCTGTAGAAGTATTATGTTTGATTTATCATGAAACTTAATTATTCCTATCTCGCTTACACACTGAGGACAAAACTTTAGCATCTTGCTTTTTTTTTTTTATCTGCTGTCAGGGGTTACGTTGTGATGCGAGCAGCGGCTAGAAAAAATACTGCTCAGGAAGGAGATCTCTCTGTGAATGTGGATATGGCTTCAGGCATTGGTCTTGATCCTGTAGCAAAAATGCCTCCCAGAACGGGCAAATCAAAGACAAAAATTATAGTCCAGAGATTGATACGCACACTGCGAATGCTTACTGTCATTTCAGCAGTGAATGTTCCTCTTTACATGATGTTGCTATTCAAGGATTGGATTGATAAATAGAGATGAAATTCCTATCAGAGTGATATCATTCAGGTTTTACACTCACTTTTTTTAAAATGATAATTTGTAGATCCAATTAGATGTTCAAGAAGGTAATTACCATCAACATGATGTAATTAATCATATGTTGATGCTTTTGTATGTTTACATGGTAGCTTGAAAACTCTTTTAATTATTCATGGCATGGCCATGATCATACAATATGAAGTATAACATGATTTTGTCAGTTGAGTTATTCTATTACTGTTGAGATTTCCTCTGAAGTCTGAACTCTTGTTATTTGCAGAGTTTGCTCTAAAGTTTACATAGCAGTCATTTAATTTCAATGCCCATTTTCATTTTGTTTATTTATTTTTTAATACTGCCTTGTCTTTCGTATCAGTAACAAGGAATCTCAACTATATTAGCTATCCATCATAAAATAATGTAATAGGAGGAATCGAGATACGAATGCAAATATTAACAGCTATAAGTATTAATGTATCATATTGTATTATATGTAGCTAAGACGTGTATTGTATTACCGTGATAAGCCTGAGCTATAATAATAGCCTCAGGTATGCGGCATGTTCGCTGTTATTGAAATGAGACAACTTTCTCAGTTGCTAAACTATGTCATAACAAATATTATGTGGATATATTAAGTATTATATGCCTCATCTTAAATCTTATACTAATCCCACAGGATTCCTCACCAAAAATAAAAAAATAAAAAAATCCCACTTGATTGCTTAATATAAATCTTATACACCTATTAATATATGCATTATATACAATGATTCATCTTTTGATTGTCTCTCCCGCGCACACATTGATTTAACTACTATTTAGCTACATTAAAACCTTCAAATCATGAATTAATGCTACTACCAATGAATTGGTATAGTTTTAAAAGCAATTGTTTGAAGCTTTTTATACAGTTTTTTTACCAAACTTTTCAATTATCTTAGATGAGATAGGGCACTGAGTATAAAAACTGGAGTGTACTGTGTACACAATGAATTGGTATAGTTTTAAAAGCAATTGTTTGAAGCTTTTTATACAGTTTTTTTACCAAACTTTTCAATTATCTTAGATGAGATAGGGCACTGAGTATAAAAACTGGAGTGTACTGTGTACAACAGAATAAATCTAACCCATTCATTACATGTTAAAATTATTAAATATTAAAATAAAGGAAGGGTTAAGGATTTATCCAGTTTTTGAAAAACTGGAGATCTATTTCGAATGAGATACGTGTTTAAAGCCACCTTGATAGTTTTGTTATAGATTGAAACCTTACTTGATTCCAGCATGATTGGTTTTAATAACAAAATAAAAGTGATCTCTTTAAAAAAAAATTACCACCTATGCATATGGGTTTTATTCTTCTTTTTTTTTTTTGGCAAAGTCAAACAGGTGAATCAATATAGTGTGATAATTAAACTAGAATAGATTTAAAAGCATGAGGAGAAAGAGGCAAATGATGCATGTAAGCTAAGGAGGAGTAACCGAATATGAAAGAAGTCGTTGAAGGGAATGAAGCAGTATGCTTTACTGGGATCGATGTGACCTTTAGTACTCGATCATGTCTCAAACAAGGTTATTTTCGAAGGAGGATATTTGTGGAAAACCAAAAATTAACAGAACCTTTTCTTTTATATGATAGTTTTTCATCTGAGAAATTTTGGTTCTCCTTTAGTTTCCTTTTTTTTTTCAGCTTCCCTTCCCTTATGATTTTTTTGTATGTTTTCTGAGAATTGAAATTTGCAATTTGTTTTATCCAAAATAATACACACGAGAAACATGCATTTCTTTCTCTTTTTTAATCCACTAAATTCATTTTACAAAAGATCATTACATAGTGCTGCAAGTGTAGAACAGTTATAAGAATCAAATTTTGATACTTGATAGTGGACATAGTGTAACACATGAGGATTTGGTTCACCAACTTTGCTGACTTATTAAAAGACTAATTATAATGGCAAAGACTTTATCTTCACAAACCTCACACGGTGAAGGACTCATCTGGGCCATTCTGAAAATGTTGAAGCAAAAAGAGCATACGAGAGATTCGTAACAATAGCATTTTCCTAATTAAAAATGAGATCTACATGACTTACTTATTTTAGAATCAACTACTAGTTCATGCTTGGTTAATTGGCATGTTGCACCTAAGATCTTATGTTACGAAATTGCAATAACAAAGAACATGGATCAAGAGATATGCTTGTCCTTGCAGGGCCAGGCAATATAATGCAAATCTAGACTAGCTAGAGCCAATACATTTTGTGTTGTCAAATCAACCTTTCGTCAAACATTCCATGATGCCTCCAGATAAGTTGTCAAAGCATCATTTTCACTTCACAATCATTTTAATCAAAACCTCTCTTCAGTATGTTTTGTGTATGCAGAGTGAAATTGCACCTATTTTCGTTGCTCGAGTTTGTTAAACCCCACCAACATTTTATATATTGTTGACTATGTGGTCCTTTAAACAAGGTTAGGACAGTGAAACCTTTGTCCCCTTAAGTAGATTCATTCAACCCAAATAATAACTTGAATTAGTCTATGTTTGGTTTTCGATTTGAGAAGTTCCAATCTTAGTTTGGAAAGTAAATTCATTTTGATGATATGTTTGATTATCCTATAGAGTACGTTTACACATGAAAATTTTGCTTGAAAACTTAGTTTTGTAGAAATAAGTCTTAAGTTGTTTTTGGAAACTCAGTTTGTAAACTTAAGTTAATTTGATCCAAATTTATGTTTGTAAACTTTAATCCAAACATGCACTAAGAACTAAGAGTCTTTGGACAAAATGCTTGACCCTAGCCCTAACTCTATCCCTCATATTCACATGAACTAGCCATTATAATATTTCTCAAGATGAAGCAACTTTATTATGAATAACGGTTTAGGATTTTACAACTTGTCTTCCATGTAACATACAACATTTGAGTTTCCCTTATGTATTTTTCAAGCTAGCAGAGGTACCAAATGCTAGTTATTAAGTCATAATGTCATTAGTCAAAGAGAAATATATGTAATACAAGAAAAAGGGGCTTGGTATAAGTGAAAAACGCTGAAGTACTAGGACTACATTCCAATTATTCTAGCATCAGCTAAAGGACGTTTAGTTAATCATCAACTCCTTGCCAGATTCATATTGAGGAAAAAGCAGCACTGAGGGTGTCCATAAAACTCTCCTTTCCCCATAAAAACCCATTGGGCTTTTCCAAATGGGTAAAAAAAAAGAAGGAAAAAAGGAGACTAAAATGACAAACCCACAGTGAAGCCCAACCCAACTGTGCTGGCAGACCATGCATGGCAAGGAGCTTCCTTCAAACAAAGATGTCACCACTTTAGAAGATGGTAAACTTTATGACATATATTACACATATAGCTAAAGAAGACCAAAAAGAGAGTGAAAACAAGAGTGGTTTTTGTGAACTCAATCATCTCCTTGAATATACCAACAAAGTAGCATGGTGGCACATCGACGTAGGATATAGAGACGAGCACGTTGCTCCTTCACCAAAGAAGCACACTTGCTGCTAATCCCATATCCCTTTCTCTTTGCAGGAACCTTAGTTCCTTGCTTGCACTTGTTGTAGTTTAGAAACTCAGCCATGGATGCTTATATGGTATGATAATAAAATATAATGCAATGGTAGCAATTAAGAGCCTTTTCTATTTTCTCAAAGGGGAACCCCTAAAAAAAAGGCTTGCTACAACCCTGAGGAACTATACGTGGGGGCTACAATATGTATATATAAGCTAAGGCATTACGCAAAGGTTGACTAGGTGGAGTAAAATGGAAGTGATTAGGTGAACGTGGGCAAGCTCGAAAACTGAGGGATTTGCAGCCTTTAGGGGTTTAAATTTCAATGAAGTGAAGGGGGAATGAACGTGGGCGTTGGTAAACATTTTTTTTGTTGATGCAATAAAATAATGTGCTACTTGTGTTACCGATGTAACTCAGAGCTTGGTGGGGTACAAAAACAAGGGGGGGTTAATTAGAAAAGTGGCAAAGGTGAGCATGAAAAGAGGGGACATTGGTTTATAATAATCCAGACAAAGCATTGAGTGGAGTGTTCAGCCACGGGAACATGCACCCGGCAAGGTTACCTCAACTCTGAGGTGGGTTGGAGGTTTTGTTGGATTCTATCTTTGCCTCACGTTGCCAAGTCCCAACAACATCTTTCTTTCTTTTTTACTTCAAATTATTAAGGCAAATGGCCAGCTGTTTGATGAGAGATTTTTATCTATTAATGATGGTTTGTTAATGGGATGAATCTTTGATTATGTTTATATGTTTGGATTTCATCTTCCGTGTTTTGTTAGCTAGTCATGTTGAAGAGATAAAACATTTTTTTTATCTGTAAATCTTAGTTTGTTAGTTTTGTTAGAATTCTCAGTTGTAAAAATTTGAACTCGCAACCTCTTCCTCTTCCCTTATCTATCAACCGGGTCAATTTTATATTTCCTGAAGAGAAAAAACATAACCGTTAAATCATGAATTAACTAACACAAAGTTATTCTAGTTTAATTAGTGATATCAACTTCAAGTCTTAAATATGTAATTGTATTGTTACTCACAAGTCATAATAGTTCTATGTGAGTCAAGCAAAATTGTCTCTTATAAAGAATGTTTGTGGTCTATACAAAAAAAAATACAAGTTTTTATCAAATATAAATATTTTTCTCTTGTTATCATAATCATGCAATCCAATCACAAATTTTATATATGATAAGTTTAACGATTTTTACTATAATTATCTTGACTGGAAATCATACCAAAAATAATTTACGATTGATTACATTTTCATTGTGCAAGTTAATAATTAAACTCATTATATATAATAAGAAAGAATTCAAGTTTGATACCTTTGCATTGACTTTCCCTTGTTTACTGACTTTATCTAATCTATTATTCCTTTGTGAGATTACATTGATGATCCATTTTCAAGTGTCATGCAAAACTAAAGGGTCATCTGGAATACTTTTTGTTTACTTATCCTATATATGCTCATGTGTGAGTCACCGAGAGAGAGAGAGAAGATATGCAAATCAGAATCAGTAGATGCTAGCTAACTAGTCAAAGTAGACTCTTCATTTCTGGTGGAAGTTAGATGACTGGCTTCCAGGTACCAGCTTTTGATGATGTCCCCAAGAGTTTGGATTCCAAGTGTAATATATTGAGTAAGATCTTTTTAGGAGACAAATTTTTACCTATATTTGATTTGGTGCTGGTTTCTAGATTTTTTTTCCTTCTAACTACACATCAAATTGAACTTAGTCAAATTAAAATGGAAAATGTGATATCGATCTTGATCTAGAAGATATGATTCCATTTTCCAATCAGTTAATTGTACAAATTAACATATCTGTGTTAAGGAAAGATAGAAATAAAAGTATAAAAAAAAACGTGTTGCTTGAATAAGTATAAACAAGAAGGGGGAAAACATTTCTATTAGCTAGTTTGAATGAGCAAAATAGCGGGTGGAAATAAATAAATATATTCTAAATCTCAAAACTTAAAAACACACCATCAAACATTTTTTTAACTTTAACAATTTTTCAAATAAAAACATTATAAAATTATTAATCGTTGATTTGATACCATGTTTGAATCCACACTTTGATGACTTAAAAAGATATCTACAAACCAGAGTCATAAGAAAAAGTGTCATAAAATTATTAATCAGATTTGACATTAAATAAGAAAACTAATTTTTTACTTTATTTTAAAAGTGGGTTTTAATATCCAAAAAAGCCACATTAACCACTAATTTTAGGAAATCCAAGCTAATAGCTTGTGTAAAATGTGATTTATAAGCTTATCGTTAAAGTTTTTTTTGTTAACAAATTGATATCTCTTATTTGGTGGAGTTGATAAGTCTTCTTCAAAGTAGCGTTATCATTGGTTGAAAAGAAAAAAAGAGAGAAAGAAAATAGGTAAAAAAATAAGATAATTTTACAAGTTGTTTAGTAAAAAAAAATGAAAGAAAAGAAGATTATTAATTATTTTTCTCTTGTTTAGTTTAATAGAAAGTAAGAGATGCATATAAAATTACATAAATATTCTTAATAAGAAGAAATATGTTAAACTAAGGGTACTTTGATCTATTTAAAACCAAAAAGTGAAAAAAATAATATCAAATTGACCTTAAAACTCCTCCATCAGTGATTATTGCTCAAGTCTTGCAGAATTTATAGATTCCCACTAGAAGAAATTCCTAGACTAAGGTTAAGAGGAACAGGGTTGGGAGAACCTAGATATATCGATTTAAATTGACCTTAAAACTCCTCCATCAGTGATTATTGCTCAAGTCTTGCCAAGCCCTTGATCCAATGTCATTTTGAAAGAAAGGAAAGCAACAGGGTTGGGAGAACCTAGATATATCGATTTAGTAAATTAAGCTCATGCATGTAAGAGGGATTTTCCAGGACTTGTTGGAGGGTGACAAATAAATTATTGTAAGTACTATGACTATAGTTTTATCTATTAAGAAATTATTAAGGAATCAGGATATATAAGGAAAAAGAGATAGAGTTTGTACCTTTAGTCGACTCAAAGTCGTATTAGTAGAGAACACGGTGGTCCTAGTGCTGTTTGGAGTTGCAACCGCACAGGGTTCAATGATTAAAGGGGTTCAAAAACAAAATTAATGTAAGAAGGAAAAAAATAATTTCTTTGGTAAATTTCATTTTGTCGATTTTTTCCGAAGCCCCTTAATTCTTAAGTTTAAGTTATTCATGTATTAAATCATTGGTTCAATGATACTAAGTTTGATCTTTTTAAATAAAATCTTAAATTTGAATAGTGTGAATGAAAAATCGTAATTAAAAGAAGATCTTATTAGAAATAATTAAATTTTTTAGACGTGGATTAATCATTAATAAAATTAATAGATATTTTACATCAACATAAATAAAAAAGAAATGTTATATAAGTTGCACCAATATAAATTTCTGCATGATATTTTTCTCATTATATTCATAAAGCATGTCAAAGATTTAATCAAGTAACTATTCCTAATATTATAAATGTGATTTTAATTACTTGTCTGAGTGTATATTATAAATATGCGATTTATATATTGTAGAAAATTCACAAGTTTTATATGTATCTTAAAAATATAAATTTATTACGTAATTAAAAGAACCGGTTAGGATGTAACACTAAAGCATAAGAGACCCACAAATTTTAGCAATCAATCTAAATTTGGAATGAAAGATGAAGGTTGTTTTAAAATTATCCATTTATCCTTATTCTTGTACACTTCTCTTTTGTTAGAAATATTTTATGTATACATATAATTTTTTTTATTTATTCTACTTTCTATACAATTAAACGAAACAAAAAAATATATTTTATTTTCTACCAAAAATTTATCTCACTTTTTTTCCTTTTCTTTTCTTCTTTCCTTTCACTTTCTAGATGTGCAATAGAAATGATTGGATTTTAATATAGTTGAGATTTGGGAAGGGAAAGGCCGAGTTATTTTGCTTTCCTCATCAATAAATATTGTTTTTTTTTCAATCAATAAATACTGTGTTAAAACTTAAAAGTCAAAACTGTCACATCGGTTGCCTAATGGGCAATGGCTACTGCACACTGAGCCAAGAGCCATACCAAATTTGTGGGCTTAAGATCGGACCCTAAAAGCTCATCTTGGCAATGAGATTGGGCTGAAAAAGAACAGCATAGTCTTGGGATCAAATTGGGTCGTGAGTGCTGGAGTGAGAGAACGTGGGTCAGGAAGGAATGTGGCTACTTCACATTGTTCCACATCATCTCATATTCATTTTAAATTAAATTTGTTACCACAAAATCTCATCCAATAATTAATTGAAATATAATTGAAGTCTTACTTAGTGTTGATTTAAAGATATTGATAAGTACTCCATAGTCTTTTTCACATTTCTATCAATATATAAGGAGGAATACTTGATTAACTATTGATAAAAATGTGAACAATTATTTAAATAGTCAAAGATTAAAGAAAGATTAACTTGTTTAGAATGATTCACCATCATAGACATTGTTGAATTTAGAGGGTTAGAAATGCATAATATTAAAAGGTGATTATGGATAGTCACAAGAAGAGATTCACATTTCTTATCAAAATAGCTGGCCACGGTCTATATCACGTTTCACTGCATCTTTATTCCTGGTAATAGAGATGAGACAGCAATCATTGAATTGAATATATAGTTAGTTGTTCTTTCTCAATTTGCTGACTTAATTCATAGACACAACGCCTTTAATTCTGCATATCTCTGAAGTCGTGGAACATTCACCTCGTCTTCAATTAGGATACTAAATTCAACCAACAACACTAGAAGATTTCAAGTTTAGATATTTATTTGATATTTTTTAAAGCTGAAAAATATTATGATGATGTCTCACAAATTCAAAATCTAAAATGTGAGTTTACTCATTATGAAAATAAAGTATAAATTGTATGATAAGTTTTATTTTTTTACTTAAAAGTAATTACTAACAATAAGATGAGAGAAAAAAAGAGTAGATCGAAAGAAAGAAAGAAAAAAGAGAAGAGTAATTTTTTAAAAAAAATATAAGAATTAGATTTATTTTTTAAAAACTCCTTTAAGCAATTTTTGTACACATTTTTTTTTCATTTCTCCTATAAGAATTAAATTATATAGACTTTAAAAGATTTTCTGATATGAAATTATATATTTAATCTTATGTTTTTCATATTACAAGGGCATAAACTGGGGACATTCACATACACGTCGGTGACAAGGCTATTATCTGATGTTTGTTAAGAAAAACTATATTTACTTCAGTGATTTTTTATCACACAAAAGAAATTAACAAGTGTGCAAGACATCAAAAAATAATTTGTTTTTTATATTCTTAACAAGATAGTATCCTTGTCACTAGTAAAACTATAGTTTCCCTATAAGTCAAGGGTTCCGACATTGGAAATTTTCTCTAACTAAATATAAGTTAAATTATGTACATATACCCGAAAAATTATTTGATGATCCAATATTACTATAGTTTCAACTAATTTTTATATAATATAAAATCAAGAGTTACTAATTATTTATTATAATTTTTTTTACCAACTTATTTATTGTAAATTAAAAATATAAACATGTCATATAAATATGGACCGAAATCATAAAGAAGTAGAACTAATTTGTTTTATCTTATTTTTTAAAATAAGTAATTTTTTATTTTTTCTAAAGAAGAAAATCTTATTTATCACATGCTTCTTAAAAAAACATTTATATAGAAATATTTTTTTAAAAAAAAATTGTTAAAAAAACTGACCTGTTTAGTGGTTGTCTAGATTATTTAACAATTTTTCCTTTGTAGAGACCATTGGGTTGCCCTGTTTTTTTTTTTAATCTTTGGGCAAGTAGTATTAGCACGTGTCTTAAGCATATTCTAACTCGAAAGTCCAGCTAGCTACACGGAATGGTGGAGAATTAGAGAGACAAAACACAGGCATTAGCCATATTAGGAGAAGTGAGTGATCACGTTGATGAAGCTCTAATGCCTCATCATAGTCTATCTGTCTTCCGTTTCTATTCTCTTCTCATCTCACTCTCTTTCCCCATCCAGCTCACTCTCTTCCGTTTTCTTCCCTATAAAATTAACTCCTTACCTTCCTCCAATTTCTCTTAATCAAACTTAACGTGCACTCAACCACAACATTCACATTCATCACAACTCACCTCACCCAGCTAGCTAGCTTCATAAGGTTAATTAGATTTTTTTCGTGGAAACAAAGATCTCAATACTTGTGATATCATGACGATGATGAGCAGCAACAACAACAACAACAACAACAACGTTGGAGAATTTGGAGACACCACTCTGACTAAGGTTTTTGTTGGGGGCTTAGCTTGGGAGACTCCGAAGGATGCCCTCAAAGACCACTTTGAGAAGTATGGTGAGATCCTTGAAGCTGTCATCATTTCCGATAAGCACACTGCCAAATCCAAAGGCTATGGCTTTGTAAGTATATATATATAAATATACACTAATTAATGCAACTTAAATTAATTGATTCGTTGATGCTAAATACTAATAATCAATTAATGTTGTAATCTTTGTGGTAAATATATAAAAGGTGACTTTCAAGGAGGCTGAGGCTGCCAAGAAGGCTTGTGAGGATTCAGCAACTCTCGTTATCAATGGCCGTCGAGCAAATTGCAATCTTGCTTGCCTAGGTGCTCGTCGCCCAAGGTCTTCTTCCAATGTTTCACCACCTCCACAACCACAAGGTACTCAAATTAATTCATCTTCTTTTTTAACTACTTTAGTAGAAACTATACACGTATTCTTCGTTAAAAATAATTTTTCATATGTGGGTTGGTCCACATGATCATTAATTTTAAATAGTAATTACATATACAAGACTCTATCTGGAAATTACTTACTAAATCAAAAGTATGCAGCAACCTCACATTAGCTTATCCATAAGTCATTATTATATCTAAATCATTCTTACTATCAATTAAGTAACTATATGTATATGGACTGTAACATTTTCAGTTAATGTGGAAAATCATTTTTAACTACACAGCTTGAGTGATTAATTAATTGAGTTTAATGAATGGCCTTTTGGTGATTATGAACATCATGAAGGTCTAACATTGTGATGCTATTCGCAGGAGGATCAAACGGTGGAGTAGTGAAGAACAATGCATCAAGCCCACCAGCCATTAATCACGTGCAGCCATATTATTATCCAGTGAGGACAACTGCTGCTCTGCCATTCCATAATCACACTCTTCCTTTCTATGGGTATGTCATGTGATGAATTCAAGCTGTTGTTTTTGTTTACTCTATTAGACTAATAGAAGTAGCTTATATACTTCAATTTCTAATCTTTTCATTCAGGTATGCGCCTACCTACATTGTGACGGACGTAAACTACAATTACAATCAGGTAAGGTAGTTTTAATTTGTTTGAATTGGTCCATTAGTTCATCATTTCTAACAAAAAAAATTATCAGAAAAAAATTAAAAATAATATTTTTTAAAATTTAAATATATTTTTCATACCTAAAATATATTTTTATTTCAGTTTACTGCTTAAAAATATTTGTTTTCATTTTTCTCTGACATTTTTTTATTTTTGCTTTTGGTGTCTATGATGGTCTTGATTTATTAAATAATAATATGATAAATTAATAAAATATCATATTATTATTTAAGTGATGATTTGATAAGTTAATCAAATGTCATATTTTTAATTAAAGGATTTAGACTAATGATAGTTATTAAAAGTAAAAATTTAAAAATATCATGTAGTCAAATTAAGATCAAATTAAATAATTAAAATTAAGAAAGAAATATATTATATGTATAAAAAATATATATTAAGCCTTTTTTCTATAGAAAGTAAATTATTACCATTTATTTAACTAATAATGTGCACTTTGGTCTTTGGGGATGCTTTGCTGGGACAGAAACTGTGCTATGGTAGCGGTGGGACCTACATGAATGGGCAGCATGTGTACCCGAGGCAGGCTATTGTGGGTGCCAACACACTGATGCCAATGTACCCTCTTTATCAGTATCATCATCCAACGGAGACCATAGGTGTACCAGCTCACAACTTTTATCCAACGGCATCATGGGCCCCAATGACCATCATGTCCAAGCCATCGTCTATCGTTCCTCATACAGGTGCGTCACATGGTAACATGTCCGTTTCTTTTTACTGTACAGCAGTAACATAAAACTGAAATTAAAATCTAAGAACTTATATAAAATTAAATAAGTTTAATTATTCTGCAAATTCTTGAATTTTTATTAAATTTTTAATTGAGTCTATGAATTTGTATTTATTTTCTAATTATGTCCCTGTATTAGGGGCTTAATTAAAAAATACAAGACTTAATAAAAATTAGTTGAAAAACTTAATTAAAATTTGTCAAATAATTAACGATCGCAGATTAATATAACCTATAAAATATCCAAGTTCTTTATATAGTGTGTTAGTTCCATGTGTATTTATATATTATTCTTTTCACGTCTTTTACTTAGTTTATTTATTTATTTATCTATTCAAAGTTTAAAAGTAATTTATATATATTATTTTAGTGAGTGATTTATCTTTTAAAGAGAAACAAATAAAATGAAAGAATAAGGTAAGATTCTATAATTCTTATTGAATAACACTACACATGCATGTAAATATACTTTTGACCATATAGTTATATCTATTGTCATTTCAATTTTTTACTTGCAACTTGATTCTGCTGTATAACTCACATGAGGTCATGTTTCGTTTTTATTATATGTTTGTAACGAAGAGGGTTATATATATAAAAATCTGCTAAAACATGTTATCGGAACCGGTGGTACTTTGAAGTTTGAATTATTCTTTTCTCTGTTTTGTGTGTGTGTTTTTTTTCAATAACTTATTAAATATGAACTTATATAACAGGTACAGTTGGCACAGGTGAGTGCTTTAAAAGGGTTGTCTGAGAGGAGCTTGGTTGGCTAAATAACAGCAGAGGGAGGGAAAATGGTGGTGGTGGCCGCACAGAGCAACATTATTATCTGATCTGTCTTGGCTTTACTTTCCTTTTTTTTGTTGTTGTCTTTAAATATTGTTTCATTTTTAGTTGTTAATCTTAGGCATTTTGTTGTTGATGAGATTCTTTCATTCTCTTTTTCTGTCTAACATCTCAGCATGTGCTGTGCACAGTTACATTCAGTTGAAATTATCGATTTGTTCTCCGGTGTTGTAAAGAAAAATATTTTTTTTCAAAAGACTAACCTTAATTTTTAATTTGTAAGTAGGAGTAATTTAAACTCATGATTTTTAACCATTAATTAAGTCAATCTTATAAATATTTATGTGATTAATTTTTTTAATTCTGTATATTTGGTTTCCTTTGGGTTAACTATTTTCTTAAAAGTAACTAAAAGGTCTTTTAATGTTAAATGTCATTTACTTAATCATTTACTTAATTGGAATTGGAAGAAGAAGAAAAAGTGATTCGGTGATATATAGTCACCTTACTCATATATAGCCATACTCATGTACAACATGCTTTATAGAATTGTACCTGCATCTTAGTCATATACAGTATAAGATATCATTTTATCATTAAAAACATGTTTGGGTTGATGCGTTGATTCCATGAAACGAATCACAAAAAAAAACTATAAATAATAGCTTTTGTGTCTTTTTGTTTTAATTTGATAGAAACTTTAGTGGTAATTTGTTGAACAACATGCATGTGAACGTATATCAAAACATGCCAATTGCCAATCATGACACGTGCAAATCACACGCCGCATAATGCACTAAATTCTTCTTCGCCTCAAAAAACCTACATAATTTAAACCAGTTCTATCCACTCAACCACAGGAAAAAAAATTTCATTGACACACTGAGGTTTTGCCACTGATACCCCTCTCATTTTTATTCTCACACTAACTCTTCTTAATTCTTTGAAATACATTACAATGACACCTTTTATTACCCAAGAAATATATTAAACCATGCACCCCTTTAACAGAGTTATTCTAAACATTAAAAATGTTAAAATAAATAAAGTATTAACTATATGGAGTCATGATTAATCCCAAAAAACTTCAGTTGTTAGTGTAATTTGCTTCAAGATTAAAAATATAGCATCATGAGACCCTAGAAAAAACAATGTGATGAACTAATTTCCCACAACACATCCATTTCTCAATTTGGAACTTATTTGTATGAATATTTTGGGAGTAAATTATAGCCACATAAGGTGCTAGTGCAACCAAGTGAACCAACAAATGAGAAGAGGAAAATACCTTGAATATTTAAATTCCCTTTATTGGTTGAAGGCCCCAGCTTCCAATGCATCAATTCTGATTCAAAACTTCTCTTTGCTTGAATGTTGAAACTGGAAAAGGCGCTGGAATTGGCTTCCCGGTCAAAAGATGATGTTCTTATTTTGATATAACTGATATCAGCACAAGGTTGTCCTATGAGATACTTCTGTGTAGGTGGAAGGTCACAATTCTCAATATGGTTGAGTGATTTGCGCGAAATAAAGCAAGCTAACTCATCTCTTTCTGTAGTTCTCCACCATGGTTGTGCCTTCTCAACTCCAATCCATGAATAATCAGAATCTAAGTAGAAATCATTTGTATGCTTGGACATTAAACAACCAACAGAATCAATCTGCATTGTCTTGTGTTTAGACATCATATCCATTAGTTGAAGATATGCTTAAGAACATGGTGGATTCAGGGTAAAGCAACTAAAACTTTTGAACTTTAAGGCTACCAATATTTGTTATTAGTTTCTTAAAGTAAAACAGGCCACACACGTTGACTAGAAGGTCTCATGTATCACTCGCTCTTTTCATTAAAGTAAAAAAAATAACTCTTAATTTTTGCTTTAGGCTTGTTGGATCGGTCCTGTTTTAGAATTTTCATTGTATTATACGCCTCTAGTATTCCTTCCATAGAATAAATATAGTCATGGTTCGCATCACCAAAGTTACTAGCCTCTTCTTTACATGTTTTTATATATTTACATTATTAACATGCAAATTTGTAACTTCATCGTCTAATGCATTTAACTGTTCATATGTTAAGCCTTTTTGAAAGCCATTGCTAGGTTACAATTACAACCACCATATTGTGTCGGGTGTTATATTGGAAAATGAAGATTTCTGGTTAAAATGGGTGATATCAACATGATCAAATTCATCAGTTTTATTGCAATATGCATACATCCAATGTAAAGAAAATTAATAAAAAAAAAGGTTCTCAATTTTACTCCAACATATTTTGCTTATTAATGATTTAAAAAAATAAAATAAAAAATTGTTAATAAATACAAAAGTGGGAAAAGAATTATATTTTTACCTTATTTTGACAAATTCATATGAATTTTACAATAAATTTACTTTTTATATATGTTTTAAACAGATTTATCTTTTTTACTATTCATTTTTCAAATTGTTTTTGTGATGTCCATTTAAAATAATGTACTATAATAATTACGTTAAAAATCAATTTTAGCCCAATCAAATAATTCATTCTACCCACATTTATTAATACTCACCTAAACACAAACTTATCAATTGGCACTAAGACAACGCCAACATCACGAGTGACTAGTTTTCTCTCTCATGTTCAATGAAGTCGGAGAATGGACTTATTCACACACTGTGTAATTTTATAAATATTCTTTTTTACAAATAACTATTTTAAAATAGTGAAAGTAAATAAATAATTTTAAACACCAAAATTATACCAAACATTAATGCATATGTGGTCCATCCCAACAAGGGAAAATAACATTAGAAAACTTTGCTGAAAATATATAAATAGAAGTGGGAAGAATCGCCATCATCGTTTCTTATCATCCCCGTTTACCACTTCACCCTCCAACTGAAATTTTCAAAAACTTACACATTACTTACTAATGTTTTTTGGATCTAGAACTATTGCAGCACATGTTAATCAAAACAAAAAACAAAAAAAAAAAGTCTAGTTTCCACATTCTCTTGGCCAGCGTGGAATATATCAGTGAGAACTGTTTTTTATATATGTGACCAAGTCCTTGAGATTTTGATAAATTGAAGAAAAAAAATTGAGAAGAAAGTTAATAACAAGAAAGAAAGAGTAAAACTGAACGAAGGAGATCTATACCACTGACACGTGGGTAAAAGAGGCAACATCAACTAGTTCCTCCAAGCCAAAATTGCTGGCTAGAACATCTCGAACCACTGTGTCAGACATGATTCCTTATTATTATTATTTTTTTACTTTAAGCATTGCATTTTGTTTTGCATATTCATATTATTTCTCAATTTACCATAAAAATTGTATAGGGTGTTATTCATCACTTTTTGGTGTGCCTAAAGAGGTGATTTGTTACTGATAATTGTAAAACATATATCATTTTAAAGAAGATTTAACTATTACAACCAATATACATAATTACTACTATTTAAGATTTTTAGTGGTGATGTTCAACTTTACCAATATTATAATTTCATCATTCATCCATAATAATTTGTTTTTATCCCTAACGTACCTCACAACAGATTTTGTACGACCAAGAACTTAATCAAATTAGCACAGCCGTGGTCAATCTGCGCAATTAATCACATTATTAGGATCTTATACATAGCGAGTTTGGGTAGAATAATCTTATCTTGCTCTAATTTTCTTTTGGTAACAAATAGTAAAAATTAGAATATATGATTTTAAAGATCTAATTTTTAGAACCATTATAGTTAATTATTGTGTTTTAAGATTTTCAGGTGTGTTGTTCAACTTTAACAATATTGTAATTTTACCATTTATCCATAATATTTTTTTTACCTAATGATTGAACCTTCTATTTTTATTTATTTTTTTGCCAAGCTGTTGGACACACCTTATCATCAATAGACGGTATTAATGAAGTCCATCAACCCATTCACCCCACAAAATTTTGCTAATGGAGAATCTAGATTGAGACTAGTCACTATGCCATATATAATTCCTTAATATTTTTTTACTTTAAGTATTCTTTTTTGTTTCGAATATTCATATTATTTATCAAATTACTAGAGTGGTTGTTCGAAACTCGAATAACTTGACAAGATATATGAAGTCACAATTGATATTTATATTGTTAGTGAACTATCTTCTTCACATGGATAAAAACTATAGAGTTGAAATTTTTGTTACTCATAATTGTAAAACTATGTATGATCTTAAAGAAGATTTGACTTTTATATATTTAAGATTTTTAGTAACATTGTTCAACTTTAACAATATCATAGTTTCACCATTTATCCTTAATAATTTGTTTTTGTCCCTAATGTAGGTTATAGTAGATTATGTATGTAACATCAAGATTTTATACGATCACGGATGTGATCAAATTAGCACAATCGTGGTCAATATGTATCACCAACCACATTATTAGGTTCTTATAAATAACAGTTTGGGTTGAATCATTTTATTATGCTCTAATTTTTATTTTTTTTGTAACATATGATATAGTAAAAGTTAGGATATATTATTTAAAGAAGATTTTACTTTTCTTTTTGTTATTTATAATTTTTAATTGTATTGTTCAACTTTATCAATATTGTAGTTTCACCATTCATCCTTAATAATCTTTTTTTTTTACTAATGACTGAACTTATATTTTTCTTTGTTTATTCTCCTTCAATGGTAGAAAATTTTGGTAGCTAGAGCGACAACAATTACATAGATTAAGCACTTGATTGTTCAATTAAAGGGGAGTTGGGCAAACCTTATAGTTGACCGATGTTCCTAGATGTAAATCAATTTAATGAGTTTATTAGGTTCTTGCAATTTGTGGCAATTTTTAATTGTTAAAAAACATAATCAAATGTAATAATAATAATAATAAAATCATTGTCATGTCATTATTTAGCGATTAAAATTGACAAAAAGTACTAAAACATATGATGGAAAAAAAGTTTAAAAATGTTGACTAGTCGTTGAAAAATTTAGAAACTAAAATCATAAATAAAAAAATCAAGAACAAAAAATATATTTAACTAAAAAGATAATGATTATATATATTAAATTTGATCATTTTTCTCAACTCTTTTGTTTGCCCTTTCTTTCCTTTACTTGCATAGATTTTTCCCCCTTCCATTTCCTTTCCCATTTCTACAATATATCTTTCTCATTTTCATGCCCAATCTCATAGTTTGTCATCATACTAATTTAAATTTGCTTCCCATTTTCTTAGTCTCCACCGTGCATGTAACAATGTGAAATTTCTTTTGTAAAATAACATAAAATTTCTATTTTACATGCACACAAGTTCACCCACTTGCCTTCCCCCACCACACACATGAGTGTATTGAGAAAAAAAAAACAAAATTTCACATATTAGAGATAGTGATAAGTTAATCTATATATAAATGAATGAAATCTCTCGTTTTATGAGTTATATAAGTTCTATGATTGAGTACGAACTAAGATTTAAATTTATATTTTAAGATAATATTAAAATTTATTTTAGATATGTTATTTAGTCATTTATTATATATTTTTACACCAAACTCAATATGTTAGATAGGCATGAAGGTTTATATTAATTAAAATCCAAATTATACATTAACTACAAATAGTATCAAGATTTATAATTAGAATAATAACTTTTAATACATAATTTAAATTTATAATAATCATTTCTCAAAATAATTAAAGCTTGTATTATATAATATCCTTCAATCTTCAATCAAGAATAAGAGATTCTGAAGGTCAAAAATACCGTGATATATTTAAAAAATTATTAATCTATCCTAATAAATACTTTTTCATATTCTCAAATCTCATATCAAATCCTTCCATTCATTATATTTTTTAAAAATAAAATTATCTGTCAACAATGTCATACCATAATGGTAATCTAATCTAAACTATATAACCTGTCAAAACGATAATTTTTTTTATTATGATGAACAAGAATTATAAATTATAAAATCTTATTTATATAATTAAAATTAAAAAAATACATATAATTTTTTAAGTGATTATACAATCAGTAATAAAAATTTTATTTTAATTATTTATATAAAATTAAATTAGTCATTTTTATTCTTATATAAGATGATAATTTACATTAAGATTGAGTCAATGATCATAAAATGGCACCGACACACATGATTTTGATTGTATGGGCCAGGTGACTGGGCGGTGGTTGGCAGCATCCTACGTGGCAGCTCATCAGATATTGTCTGACAATAAACGCAACAACGTGTGGCGGGTTTGCGTTGTGCCATCCACTACTATTCCTACCTCCTCCTTCCTCCTATTACAGTAAAACCTTTTCTTTCATAAAAGAAAATGGGACACACAATAAAGTATGCTTTTGTTTTCCTTTCCCCTCATGCAACTTTCGTTGTCCTTTTCAACTAGTTAATCAATAGCACAAAAAATGTTATTAATTTCTTAAATTTACAGACTTGTTTAAAATGTAAAATTAATTAAAAGTCACAAGCTTATGACTATAAATTATGTAATGATTATCAATATATCATTAGAATGAGTAGAACTAAATTTAAAACTCTTAAAAATAGTCTTGAATTCAAAATCTTATAAATAAAAAAAGTATAATTAAGACATGAGAAAACACTAAAGATGCATTCAAGTAGAACAGAGGATTGGAATAGAGAACTAGTGTTCCTTAATATTAGTTGTGTAATAAGTGAAGGGTACTCCTTGTACCCATATCTTTTTTCTTAATTAAATGAAAATTGAGAGTTTGTTTGATGATAAAAAAAAATGCAGTCAAGGTTCTTAAATAAATATTAATTATCTTAAAGTTGGTGGATATTTTGCATCAATCATTTGATAATAAAAAAATTATATATCAATTTATATTTTTAAATTAATTTATCAATTTAAATATACTTTTTAATTAAGAAATATAATAAAACTTTTCAGGTAACATTTTGTCGATTCAGTACGCAAAGAACACTTATATTTGCAAATTTGGTTTCCTTTGTGAAAAGTCTTTTTTGTCAACATCAAAGACAACCCACTTGTATCTAGAAAGAGATTGCTTTGAGTGACCATTTGACAATGTAGAACGTTTTATTTCATATCATAGATACTGTCTGTTACCATGTCGGTGTAAATAGTTGTGCTGTATGTTTCAGATGACGTGCATGTGATTTTTAATCTAATGCCTTTAACTTAAAGAAAAGTGGCCAAAATAATTAATTAACTGTTCCTTGATGCCTTCCAAACTCGTTTACTTGGTTATATATGCAATGTATATATATAGATAAAATAACCAACATATTTTACTTAGCATCTAATCCCCGTTTTATTAAAATATGTGAGCTTGGTCGCTGATGTTCATGAGTCTTTGTAAAGTAATGATGATGTATGTAACTAACTAGAGATTATGTCATCACCGATTTATGTAAAAAACTTTTTTGACATGTAAATTGATTTTCAAGTCATTTTGAATTGTGAAATTTAATTTGATCACACGACAAGTTTGTTGCCGTAGTTAAGAAAATTGTTCTCATTTATATATTGTCAACTTCCCATCACCCATAATCGTGTTTTTTTTGGCAGTAAAAATAGTTGATATAAGAGGGAAAAAAATGTGAAGGCAATGGTGGCCAGCAAAAGTAGTTGGTTGGTCTCAACTCTCAAATCCTTGTAAGGGCCTTTGCACGTGTTGAAATCCAATGTTTGTAATGTTGATGTTGGATAGTGCTAAGAACCCTACCTAGTAGAAGATTTTGGAGACGCCACATGGAAGTAGCTGAAATTAAAATGGTTACTTAGTTAAGATGTCCAGTTGTCCACACACCACGCAAATAGTTTATATATATATATATATATATATATATATATACACCCATTTTTTGTGTGTACAATAGCGATAAAAAAGATTAAAACCTACATCTTATACATACTACTCTAACTGCATATACTAGGTTGATTTTAGTGGATTATATTTATCCATTTGAAGATAGTTGTTTCTTTAAAAAAAAAAAATTGTTGTTTCTAATCAAAAGGGGGAGACTTATAAATCTGTAGTAGTGGAAAGACAAGGACTAATGTGTTTGTCTATCTATATTTTTTATTTTTAAATAAAATGAAGAGATCAAAATAGTTAATTTATATTATAGAACTACATAATTAAAAAAAACAAATTGAAATAGAAGTATATAACTATAATGTATTAATAGAAGTTGAAGAATAAAATGTATATACTAAAACAAGTTGATATCTAGTTTATACATTGTTATATATATGGGAGCAATTAATTTATAAAGTAACATTACTTCAAAAAAGAAAATTAAAAATAGTGTGCATTTATGATGCATCAATAATAATTAAAAGGTAAGCTCCTTAAAAAAATAATTAAAGGGTAAAATAGGCCAAAATTTGTACATTTATTTTTATATGAGGATATTTAAACTTAATTATTATGATTTTTTTACTAAAAACAATTGACATAAGTGATAATAATTTATATTTCTTAATCAAGTAGTTAAGTGA
This sequence comes from Glycine max, assembly GCF_000004515.6. Lineage (NCBI taxonomy): Eukaryota > Viridiplantae > Streptophyta > Magnoliopsida > Fabales > Fabaceae > Glycine > Glycine max. The sequence continues at coordinate 3,914,922 of NC_038243.2, read as the reverse complement.
AGATTTTCACCAATTTTAACAAGAATCAACTTTGTACCAATATCATAATAAAAAAGAAATTATCATGATTTTAATTAGGGTTGGCTGAAGCATAAAGCAGCCACCCTTACTTTAGATCGTCCCAAATTAATATCATTACAATTAATATTTTATATAATTTTTAATGTACGTTATTCTAGTGTAGTAGGCCAAATTTTCTTGAAGGGCCGAGAGTGATACTACAAATCTGCAATATTTGTACGAGTGATACTCCAAATCTGCAATATTGGTATTTGAATCCAAAATTTATCACTCATTATAATAGAACTCTTTTTTATTGTTCTATGTCACTTAAAGAATTAATTTCTCATTAATTACATTATACATTAGTAATATTTTTATAATTGGATACATCAAAAGTTTCTCTTTAAAAAAATTGAATGAATTGACTTTAATATGGATCGAAAAAAAATATTAAAGGAAGTTAATTACAATAGTTTTATAAATAATTTTATATCTAAAAGCTCAAAAAATTAACTTTCAATGATAAAATATAATAATTTTTTTAAAAAAAAATTATTTATTTTAAGAAGGCCTCACTTTCAATATTAGCTTTATACCTAAAAATATGTTGAACCGGCCCGCTCTGATTTTACCACATGACTGATTTTTATTAAACTTGGCTTGGACTATAAAGTTGTCACATGATCATTTTTTTACCAGCCCAACATGACTTGGAAATCAATTTACATCTTACCGAAGTTTTTTTCTTTTTTCTTTTTTGTTTACATATAGTGATGATGGGATATATGACATTTCATTATCAAATAACAAATTCATTGATGAGAAAGCTAATAAAATGATTTTTCTCTTTCTCAGAGAGAGAATGTAAGAGAGATAAATATTTAAAATTAAAAATAAAATTATGTGACTTTTAAAATAGTCCAATATATATCATTTTAAATAATTTTAAAGTAATCATTTCACTCCCATATAAAAAAAATAATATACGTAGAGGGATAGAGAAAATTCAGGTAAGCTTGTAGCAAATAAACTTTTGGAAAGAACAAATTTACATTACCATGTTTTATTTCAGCCCAAAAATAAAAGGAAGTAGTATATTATTGATGTTGATTGCATGAACAAAACCCAGTTCATTACGCGCAATGCTGACCTTTTCTGCCTAATAATCACTAGAAAAGTTGCATCACCTAAACCTTCGTGTCATTACATAACAACACCATATACTATTATACTACACATTATGGCCTCCATTACTATCATTCCAATGCCCAAACGTCAAGATAATCAACCCCTAATGATTTTTTTTTTTTTCAAAAAGTACCAAGGCTTTATTTTAAAAAGTTATGTTTATTCAAAACTCTTCCAATCATTCTACCATAATAAAAGATTAATAAAATCATCTTTTCCCCCTTACATCCTCAATAGTTAAAAATTTCATTGTATTTTAATAGATTTATTTAAAAAGACAAATTTTTTACAACTTATTTTGTTTTTTTTATAAAATTCGAATACGAAACTATCTAAAAGAAAATTATCATTAGATCAAGAAAGGCTTATAGATGAATGCCCAGTAATTGTAAAAAAAAACATGAATGCCCAGTAATAATTGTCATAAAAGCCACGTGTTCCTATTCTTGCTTATTGATGAATGATGTATATATATAAGGCGAATTATTTTTGTCAAATTTATTAGGATTTAATGGAGTTGTTTTCAACAAACAACTATACTAACTTTGTTATTTTTATGTCTTTTAAGGTTGTTAGGTAAAAAATCAAAAAATATAATAATTTTTTATTCTAATTAAAAAGTTATGGAATTTTTTATTCCATCTCTTTTTTTCTACTTCACAATAAATGATAAATAAATAGAAAAATAAGGATATAATTGATAAAAAAATATTTAATATGATCTTAATCTTTACAAAATACATATAAATAAAAATAAAAAATCTTCAAAAATTTGACAATTAAAAAAGAACAAAAAAGTATTAATTAATTAATTTATGTAAAAATATGAGAAATAAGCCACGTCATTCTAAAATTAAACTTTTACTTTAGATTTTTTTTTCCACAAATAGTCTCATAATATGTTAATTGATGAAAGTGTATGATGAAAAAGAGGCACACAAAAAATATATCGTTAGTGAATTCTTTCATTTAGTAATAACTGATTGTCATAAATACAAAGATCAACTTAATTTGACCTTAAATTTTATAATATAATATATTATTTTGGGATATTTTGTTGTAACTTGTACCTTTTTATTAAATTTATCTTATTGCTTTTACATAAGATAAAGTTTTTTTTGTTATTATTTGGGATATCTTTATATTACACTGTTTGCTTTAACCATTATATTATTTATTTTTTTATTTTAGCATTGTACTTTAAAGTATGATGATCAATTAATATGACAATAATAATATGCAATGGTATTGCCATGCTAGTCAAAACAATGAAAGTAAAGACATATATAATTAAGTGCACATATATATACTATTTTATTTTAAACTTAGCTGATAACATTTTAAGATATAATATAACATTAATGGTAGACTATACGACATGAAAATAATAGTAATTGAAACTTTAAAAAAAATTTAAAAATAAATTTTTAAATAATTTTTTTTTAGTGTAATATTTTATCTACAAAATTAAATTAAATTTATATAAAAAACATTTTTTTCATTTTACCTTTATCAACTATTCTAATGGATGATTTTACTAAATATTCATAGTTTAATAAGTTAGCTTAATAGTCTTTAGTCTTTGTCAGTTAATTTTTTAACCTTTAACTAATTTTATAAGTATTTTCCCTTAAAAAATTAGAAGGATGTTGATAATAAAATAGAAAATAAAATTCCATCATTTAATTGACATCGAAAGAGAGGAGAAATAAGTTTTTCAACTACTTTTATCAAATATAATCTTAAAAAAGTAGAAGGATTTCAATAAAGGAAGGAAAACAAAATTGTCAACCAAGGAAAAATCTAATTATTTAATTCAAAAGAGAGTAGAATCATAATGTACTGTTTTATTTTTATAAATATTAATTGAAGATATTTGAGTTAAATTTTTTTTTACAATCATTTAATTAATATATTAAAAAATTATAAATAGTTTTTTAGTCTCTACAATATCATAGAAGAGACAGAAGAGGCATTTTTTTAACTTTTATATTTTCTTTCTTTTTTATCTCTGTAAATTTTTTAATAAAATAAAAATAAAAACTTACTCTTATCTTCTCCATTCCCTCACAATAAACGCTATATACAAAAAATGATTTATACAATTAATCCGAAGCAAAATAGAAAATATTATACGGTTTTTTACGGTGGCCAGTGGACATGATAAAGATTCAAAGTTTGGAAATATTTCTTAAATATTTATTCAACAAAAAAAAAAAGGGTTTGCATATCTTCTTTTCCTATATATATAAAAGAGCATGGTAAGATGATAATAATAAATTTATTACAAAATATAGAATACACAATAATGTGATAAGGCATTTCGTGCTTGCCAGCTTTACTCGGCAATGGTGGCAACATATATAGGCAGCAACCCATAAAATATTATTATGAAAAATTGAAAATTAACGTAAAGGGGTTGATTGCACATCCTTTTTGCTTTCAGGGTTGGAAGAATTTTTGCGATAAAATATTTTTTCACCCAAAAAAATGGTGTTGGATCCAAGACTGGTGCTGGTGCTGTTCATCGGCACTTGCATTTTGGCCATCAATGGTGACACAGATCCAAATGACGGTTTGTGTCTTCTTTGATCTCACTCTCAGCTTTGCACTTTTCATCATTCTGTGTGTTTGTTGCGTTGTGCTAGTGTTAGTTAAGTCTGCTTCTTTCTTTGTTTTCTTCCCTTTTGCTTGCTTACATGTTTTTGTTTGGTTTTCAAGTTCCAACCTTGTTCTTTGGACAGCTCTGTCAATTCCCCAGCAGATTAGATTGATTTGGTCTATGTTTTGTGTCTGGTTTTATTGGTTTTTGTATCATAGTGAAGTTTGCCAGCTGATCTCTTCAGTGGCACTTGTTTAATTTTTTACCCTGAATGTTACTGATTACTCAGATTGATAGGGTGGCCTATGCTTTGTGTACCAATGATTTCAGCAAAAAAAAAGGATTTTTTTTAAAAAAAAATTAGTTTTTTTTTATGTTATTTTCAGTTGTGTTTGAGCTATCAGCTATGTGTTGTGTATGCTATGTAGCTGGTTGATGCAATTCTCACTTCTTTACTGCAGAGAATGTTGTCAACTAACAAGGATAGATTGAAACATCAGGAATTTGATGTAATAACACAGTTGCTATTTTCTTATATTTTATTCTTAAAGTACAGTTGAACGAATTTCCAAGTTCAAAAACAGGAGATGCCTGTTATAATAATATCCACTCAAGCTGCACAAAAACAAATTGCAACAGCTGAGTGGGACCCTTCGTCTTCCACTTTCATTCCATGTACTTGTTGTCTTTGATACTGTGTTTTCTGTTTGATGTTCAAATTTGTCCTTCTTGTATGATGATGTCTAATTCATTAAAAAAAAGAAAAAGAAAAAGAAAGAAACCTAAGAACTCTCTATGAGAAGATTTAGCTACAAAGATTGCAGCTCAATCTTGCTTCTGTTCTCCCTAAGGGAATAAATGTAACAATCTTAATAAAGCACTAGACCTCATGTGAGTGACATCTTGAGCTGTTAAAAGCTCGCCATTCTATGGCTGCTCTCCATCCTTTGTAGTAGGTCTCAGCATTCACTTGTATCACGAGGTTGATTGCTTTATTACTAATAAGAGTAACCTTGAACTATGGTAGCTGCATTTCTGCTAAATTCCAAAATCCTTCTCAACTTTGTTCTGGGCTTTATGTAATGAATCTTGACCTGCCATATTTCTGTATAAAATTTGAAGTATTACATTGTGATCGTAACAACACCACTAGTATGCTGGATTCTATCTTTAGCTATATGAAATTTCTGATATATCAATCACTAGCGTCTTGTAGGCTCTAGCCATCTATTTAAGGTTTGGGAATGCTTGCATGGAATTAGTAACCTTTTTTTTACTGATTTTTGCATCTTATTATTCATGTCCGATGTAATCCTCTACGCATATTTATTCTTCTTTTGTTATCAACTACCTCGTACTTGACCAGCAACTTGCTCTGCTTTGTGATACTTTGAATGTATAAAATGTTGGCTTGGTGAACATCTGATATTAAATTTTCTACTAAACCCAATGATGAACTCTTGTAAATTTAAGTACGTGATGGTTTAAAACCCTTGCATATTTACTCTTATTTGGTAAGTGGCTAGGTGATGTGAATAGGTTTTCTTTATGTTCCTCTATAGTCAGTAATATTACTTTTCATGAACTTACATGCATCCATTAATTTAATCTCATATCATGCCAATTTGGCTGAAGAGACTGCAATGCATCATTTTAAGAATCCCTAATGAATTTTAGTTTCTTTATTGTTAATTTTTTCTTTCTTGATGTTTAAGGGTGTAAAGTCAATATCATGAATTTCAAATCTTCAATGTGAACATTTTCTGAATTCAGACTGAGAAGATTTAATGATTAATTTGTTCACTTATGCTTAGAAGTGATAAATGCTATCATCATAGGTTCCATTCCATAGTTGGCAAATAGTGTTCATATCTTAAAATATGTAAAAAGGATGGTAGTGCAGACACTAATGTAATAGAAATCTATAATGAACTTTCTATTTTACATGTCCAGGGTTTACCAACTATCTTTTTCTTAATGTTTGATGCAGTTGCTTCTCTAAAGGTTTTGTTTCAAAGTATGAACTCACCATCCCAGCTAAATTGGAATGGTGATGATCCTTGTGGACAGTCGTGGCAAGGCATCACTTGCTCTGGCAATCGAGTCACAGAGATGTGAAGTCGCAATCTCTCTTTCACTTTATATGTCTTGATTGTTATTGCTTTTGGTGCTGTGATTTCTGATGATTATTCATTTATTTTCCACTTCTTATCAGTAAGTTACCTGGTCGTTCACTTTCTGGATCTTTGGGTTACCAGCTAGAACCCATGTCATCTGTGACAAACCTGTAAGTTAATGGTCTCATTCATCATATAACCAGTTTTATATGTATTGTAATTATTCTTACGACCATGTAAAATTCTGCAGAGACTTGAGTAACAACAACCTTGGTGGCACCATACCATACCAACTTCCTCCTAATCTGCAGTACTTGTATGTTTCTATATCTTTTATTACTTTTTTCTTGATTTTTGTTCTGATATTATAATTCATTAATTTCTAACATTCATGTTTCTTTGGATGCAGAAATCTTGCTAATAATAATTTCAATGGGGCAATCCCCTATTCCCTTTCTGAAAAGACTTCGCTTATAGTCCTGTGTGTAATCATCTTCTTAACTTCTTGTAAACTTCTTATTGTATAAACCTCCTTCACAAGCAACTGGAATCATTTTTTTAATTTAATCTTCCTTATGCAGGAATCTTGGTCACAATCAGCTCCAGCAAGCACTTAATGTTGATTTCCAAAAGCTTTCTTCCCTCTCTACATTGTGAGATTTCCTATTCCTCCTGCCCTTCAACAATATAAAAAGTAGTCTAGATGTCTATCAAGTTTATGTTAACTATAAAATATTGTTTGTTTTCATTTTCAGTCTGAGATTTTATGTGTTTTGTTATGGATCAATTTCCATTTTGCATTTAGTAATTTCACAATATTACTTCTGATCCCATGTTTAAGATAATGTTTGTTATTCTTCTGTGCAAAATGATCCATATACATTGGCTATTGCACTATATTCTACAACATGTGCTTCTGGTGGTTTAAAATATCCACACTTTTGTCATAGGTAACAATGGAGGGTATTTTGTTTCATATGCTCGAAGTAAAGTATGTTAGAATTTGGTTCGGTGACAGTTCAGGGCCAGGTATAATATCTATTATTTGTTGCAGGGATCTCTCCTTCAATTCTTTGACGGGTGACCTGCCTCAGACTATGAGCTCACTTTCTAGCATAAGAACCATGTAAATGTCTAACTTTTCTTTTTGTTTATCCATTTTTCTGCTAATACTTACATGGTGTTGATTACATTCTGAGTTGACTTGTTTATGTAGGTATCTGCAAAACAACCAGTTTACTGGCACCATTGATGTCCTTGCTAATCTGCCTCTTGATACTTTGTATGTTTCTGTTTCATATAATAGCTTTGGAATGTCCTTTCCTATATTTCAATAGAAGTACCTTTTCAGTTCTATTTATGTTCTTAAATTTATCTCAGGAATGTGGGAAACAATCATTTTACAGGCTGGATACCAGAACAATTGAAAAACATAATACAGTAAGCATTGCCATTATCAGCAATGTTTGTTAGAATCAATTTTTCGTCATCAATTCTATAAATCTTGAAAATGGTCAAATTTGATGACAGAAAGGATGGTAATGCATGGAGCTCGGGACCTGCACCCCCACCTCCTCCTGGGACACCTCCAGCAGTAGCAAGAAACCGAAATCACAAATCTGGTGGACATAGCCCATCAGATGGTGGCTCAAGTGACGGTGGAGGCAAAAAATCTGGTATAGGAGGTGGTGGAATTGCTGGAATAGTGATCTCCATCTTGGTTGTTGGGGCAATAGTAGTATTCTTTCTGGTGAAGAGAAGACCCAAAAAGTCATTTAATGATGTTGAAAAGCTTGACAATCAACCCTTGGCTCAAAATGAAGTGCACGGTCTGCATTTTATTCTTGCATACTATTGAAAAATTATTTTCATTTTTTTATTAAGGTCTCCCTTATTTTAGGTCAATGTATATTCATAACATTTCACTTATTTGTAGGTTCACCCTTCATTCTTCTTAAATCTCTTTCTCTATTGATGCTTAACTATGATATGCATAATTCTGCCTTTGATAAATGAATTTTGCAATTCAATCTATAATATTGTCGGATAATCTGTATTTGAACTGTAAGGCAAGTTAGTAGCAATTACTTCAACACTTTTGTCGGGGACAGATGCATGCTTGGCACCATAGCTGTGACTACACTAGAGAAAGCTTATTTTTGTTATAATTAGTTGTGCCAAACTGCACCACTAATTAGAAAATGACTGGGCTGTCTACAGTCTTTCTTTAATGGAAATGACAGCCTTGTCTTAATGCTTTCAGTTTAATTTTTAGCCATTAAGTTATTCTTCTTTCATTATGTTCTGATTGAAATTGACATATTAATATCTGTCATGATGCAGAAATGAATTCCATGCAAACTTCATCTGTAATTGATTTGAAGACATTTGATACATCTGCGACCCCAATAAGCCTTAAACCTCCACCTTTTGATCGTCACAAATCATTTGATGAAGACGAGTTTTCAAACAAGCCCGTTATAGTCAATAAGCCCACTAAAGTCAAGAAGACCGTAACAGCTCCTACAAATGTAAAATCATATTCTATAGCTGACCTGCAGATTGCTACTGGATCCTTCAGTGTGGAGCAACTTCTTGGTGAGGGGTCTTTTGGACGTGTATACCGTGCTCAATTTGATGAGGGAAAGGTATTCCTTACCTGTTGTTTGCTGCAAATACACCTCTATATCTAATGCTGGTAGCAGAGATATATAATTCCAAAATAGAATTGTCACATTATATAATTTTGGTAGAAGGGGTCAAATCTGAATAGTTTCAATATGAAAGCATGTGAATGCATGTGCTGATGATGCATCTTTTAAGTCTTACGGCTATACAAGTATAAAATCAAAGAAGTCGGAGAAGTCCTGCTGCATGTAGATGCCACACGTACAGCCAATAGCTCCCAATAAATACCATGGACTTTTCTATAATAGACCGTGCCTAGAATCTATGTATATGTTTATTAATTGTTTTGATTTGGTTTTCTCCTGAAAATGTTGTAGGTTCTTGCCGTGAAGAAGATAGATTCATCTGTCCTTCCCAATGATATGTCTGATGATTTTGTAGAACTGGTTTCAAACATATCCCAATTGCATCATCCCAATGTGACCGAGCTTGTAGGTTATTGTTCAGAGCATGGACAACACCTACTAGTCTATGAGTTTCATAAAAATGGATCACTTCATGACTTCCTTCACCTACCTGATGAGTATAGTAAACCATTGATATGGAATTCTCGTGTGAAGATTGCTTTGGGGATTGCTCGTGCTTTAGAGTAAGTTAGTTGTTTGTTAATGTAGATAGAAGATCTTGATATTACATTTATAAGGAGGTTTTGCGTCATTTCATATTATGTTAAACCTTATGACTGAATCTGGTTTTCTATTTACTTATTTGCTGAAGAAACTAGGGACTTTTACTATTAATAGGAAGTTTAGACAGATCTAATAGAAGACAACATAGTTTTGGACTTCAAGCATCAATGTAAATTTTTGCCCTGAGAATCAACAACCTAACTCTACTTGTTTTTCTCCTAGGTACCTACATGAAGTTTGTTCACCATCTGTTGTTCATAAGAATATAAAGTCGGCCAACATATTGCTTGATACAGATTTTAATCCTCATCTTTCCGACAGTGGATTGGCAAGCTATATTCCAAATGCAAACCAGGTGACTTTAGTTTTTTTTTAACATAACGGCTTTATGCTATGAATTGATGTTTGTATAGTTAGATGTGTGATGGTGTTTGACCAGGGTAGTTCACTTTGTTTTTCTAATTTTTAGGTTTAACTAATTCTCATTTTTCAGTTTTGAACCGATTGTTCAATTCTTAACTCTAATTCTTTAGTTGATATTGCCATATATGTTATTGTCAAGTATAACAATTAGGGAAAGAAAGTGAGAATGGTTGTACATATAAAATATTTTGCATTAACAACCATTGGCTTCAGTTTCCTTGCCTCTCTCCTAAAAGCTTAAGCTGTTACTTAAAGCATAGGCAATGCACAAGCCACCCTACATTTGTTGGCTGCTGGTTAGGAGTGAGAGGCTTGGGTAATTGGCACGAGGTCATAAGTTTGAACCTTATTGCCACCATTTGAATAGAAAATAAAATTAACTTAATTATGAAGTACTAGCAAGGGTTGAATTTCAGACCACTCTGGTTAAGACAGCTTAAGATTGGATAGATAGTGCTTGTGTCAATCATTGGCAATAATACTGACAGCCCTCTTACTGAATGCTATTTCTTCCTTTGCCCACCGGCATTTACATTCTAAAAGTATTAGAAGTTCTAACTAATTTCTCATGTTCAGGTATTGAACAATAATGCTGGATCTGGATATGAAGCTCCCGAAGTTGGCTTGTCTGGTCATTATACTCTTAAGAGTGATGTTTATAGCTTTGGAGTTGTCATGTTGGAACTTCTTAGTGGACGGAAACCATTTGATAGGTGAAAGATTGATATACCTTTAAGTAACATAACAGTTTTACTTTTACATGTACACACTTTCAAACATAAATGGGCACATGCCTGATTGTTAAAACGTTCCTTCTTCAGCTCAAGGCCGAGGTCTGAGCAGGCTTTGGTTCGATGGGCAACACCTCAACTCCACGATATCGATGCCCTGGCTAAAATGGTTGATCCTACATTGGAAGGATTATACCCTGTGAAGTCCCTTTCTCGATTTGCGGATGTTATTGCTCTGTGTGTTCAGGTAATGTCAGTCATGTTTCATCTTAATTTTTATTTAGTGAATAGGCTGTACATCACTTGTTTTGGGAGTCTAATTGAACTGTAGCTTGGGGTAAGTTCAAGCATTGGGGTACCCTTGGGGATGAACAACATTTACATGTATTAATCCATTATCATGTTATTCTAATTTTACTTTTGGGGCAGCCGGAGCCGGAATTCCGACCACCTATGTCAGAAGTGGTTCAAGCGCTGGTTCGGTTAGTGCAGCGTACTAACATGAGCAAGAGGACGTTTGGAACTGATCAAGGAGGATCCAACAGAGGGGGTGATGACCAAGATACACAAGACATGTAAATGGGAACAAAAAAGGCTTGTGTTGATAGAATGGCAGAAAAGGAAATGATATTCTTCAGATTTTTATCACTTCTTTCTAACCCCCTTCAGCCAGTTTATGTTCTGAGTTAGAGGATTGCACCTTTGATTATTGAAGCTAGAGACAATTTCTTGGTGTATGATTTTGCGCTATTTCTTCTATTGGTGGTATAAATTTCAATAATTTAACCTTTTTGCGAAATTGAAGCTGGGTTACGATTGATGGTTGCAATCTTGTTGTAATAACTAGGAATCATAACAAGCTTTTTCATCGTATTTTGTGATTGTATGGGTCCAATATTTTGTATTAGTCTAAATAAATACACCTGTGTTGGGGTCATTTTACTCCTCTGCTTAATCTTCATCAGAATATAATTAACGAACTTATAAGTAAGCCGTTTTGTGTTTAAGCTAATGAAGCGGTGTGAAAGGCTCATCATAGTTTAATATAACAATGTTTGGCTCTTATATCAACCATTAACTCAAATCTCAAACTTGTCACAGCATGTTAATTACTTGAGCTATGAAGAATTTTAGATGCTAACCCGTCTTGCTTATATCTATAGCTTTTAGGGGATAGGAGCACACCCAATGTGAACCCATTTTTTTTATGGTACTGCTTGACATTTTCTATTTTTCTTCTCTTTTTACCTTGTACAGTTTTCATGGGGAATGAATACACCACATTTCTATCTTTTTTTATCTGTGCTGTTTTCCAACTAACGTTTTCAAATCGAACGTCATCGTTGAATAAACACCACAATTTGTTAAATCTTTGAATAAGTCATGATAATAAGCTCACGTTCTTTTAAGAAATATATTTCTTTAAAATAAAAACTAACTACATATTAAAAAAACTTTATTGGTATATGTAACTAATTTTTATTTTTATTTATATCAAAGTTGTTTTATTTTTTAACCTTTTCATTTTATTTATTCATTGCATATTTCTATACTATTTTTTTTAACAAGTATAAACACAATAATGCAATTGAAAAATTAATAATAATATCTTAAACTTTGAATAAGAGAAATAAAAATGAAAAATTAATTCTATCTTAAAATACATATACTAATAGATAAAAACTCTTTACACGAGAATTCTCACTCATTAAATAAACTCTACTTAACAAGTACATATATTAATTTCACCCTATAATATAACGTATTAATAGATAAAATAGTTCTAAATCTTCTTTTTCTTATTAATTTTCCAATTTAATAAATGAAATATAAGATATTTTGCTTTGTATAGACCGATTATTCAAATCGATGTGAGTAAACTAATGAACTCGGATATACAGGCACACGTACAATTTTCATTATAAAAAATACACTGTAACTATTTCTCCAGAGCGTATATAATGAAAACAATTCTTATTTATAATCTAACCTATATAATCATGCATAAATGATTAAAATTAAAAATTAATTCACCGTATGATCACTTATATAATCATGAACATTCATCTTTTTATATTCAAATAACATCTAGTAATTTATATTGTTCTTATTTTCACAATAACCATTTTCATCTAACAACTTAAATCAATTTTCCTTATATCCATCCTAATCAATTTCTCCATGCAAATGACAATACGAGGATAGTTTTTCCCCAATAACGAACAACTACCATTGATAACAAGTATATTCTTCAAAAGGCTAAAAGAAGGTTTTGCTCTCAATTTTGGATGTAACATGAAGGAAACGTTTGCTACAGACAAAGATGCATTCAAACAGGAGTTAAATAGAAAGAATCGCATGCCCTTCAATTTTCAGGGGAAAATAAAGATAAAGCTACTATGGTCTCGGGAAAAGATGAAAGAATAACTCAGTTGTAGACCATATACTTGGGAGTTGCACTGAACTTCTGGTATCCTTTGATGACTTTATTTACTGCATCAAGGAAGTCTTTCTCTGTTACAGTCTTCCTCCGGGCACGGATAGCATACATACCGGCTTCTGTGCATACACTCCTTATATCAGCTCCTGGAGACAACAAAAAGTATTTATCAGAAAACCAATGTCTAGAAATCCTAAAGCATGAAGCAACAATGTTGGATAGCAAAGCTTTAGGAAATGAGAAAAAAATCCATCAACCAGAAACAAGTTTGACCAATAAGTATACTAGCAGAATGTTGAAATCCTTAATAGATTGATGATCAAAAGTACAAGATAAATTATAAATTTCCCAGTTTCAAAATAATGTTGGTACCAGTGGAATTTGGGCAAAGCCGAGCCAGAAGTTCAAATCGAATATCCCTTTCGCAGTTCATGGTTCTTGTGTGTATCTTGAATATCTGCGTCCTACTCTCTAAGTCAGGAAGGCCAAACTCAACTTTACGGTCCAATCGCCCAGGCCGCAGTAGTGCTGGATCTAGAGTGTCAGGCCTAGAAATTGTTGACAAAAAGACATGACCATAAGCCCAGGTTAGCAGCACTGAAACATCCAAATTGAAGACAATCATTCACAGAATCATGCAGCATTTTCAAAGGAAGTTATATTGCAACCTTGATTTGTAATTCTTTTTCTAACAAGAGGATGAACAGACACTCAGTGATATGACCTTACAAGAAAAAATGAATTTGAAAGGGCATTTGGAATGCATCATCATTATGGAAAGACTCGCATTGCAGAGACATGCTCTCACAATAAAATCAACCAACCTATTAGTTGCCATCAAAACTTTGATGTTTCCCCGAGCATCAAACCCATCAAGCTGATTCACAATTTCAAGCATGGTGCGCTGAACCTCATTGTCACCACCAACGCCATCATCAAATCGTGCACCTCCAATTGCATCAACTTCATCAAAAAACACAATGCATGCCTTCTTTGAACGAGCCATCTAAAAATGAGAAAATTTTAGTCAAATGATTTATTTTCATGGAAACAATGATAAAAAAAAGCTAGAGGACGAGTCTTGTGCATTTTACCTGAAATAGTTCACGAACCATCCTAGCCCCCTCACCAACATATTTCTGAACTAGCTCACTTCCAATAACCCTTATAAAACAAGCATCAGTCCTATTAGCCACAGCCCTGGCTAAAAGTGTTTTCCCAGTTCCTGGGGGGCCATAACAAAGAACACCCTTTGGAGGATCAATCCCAAGCTTGACAAATTTCTCTGGATGAAGCATGGGAAGTTCAACAACCTTGCAGTGAAATTACAAATTAGTGACACGTGACTTATCTACTTCATTATAAATGTAAAATAAGTAAAAATTCCAATGACTTACTTCTCGCATCTTTTCAATCTGCTCCTTACAACCGCCAACATCATTATATGTTACATCTGGCTTCTCTTCAACAGTCATCATGGTCACACTTGGATCAATTTTTGGAGGCAAAGGAATCTGAATCTGATATTTATTTCTATCAACCCTGCAATGATAAAATGAAGGTCAAACAAACAAGCATACAACAAGGCCATAGAGTTCCTCTTCTTTCTATGGTTATACATTCTAGCATCAAATTACTTATTGGAGGCATACCCAACACGCATCCCTTCCTCTATGTCAGTGGGGGAAACCTTGTCTCCTAGCCCAACAACAAACTGCCATCATCAAAGCAGAAGGTAATGGTATATTAGGTGCAACATGGCAACTTCAAAAGGGGGGGAAAATCATGGCATTTCACATAGCATAAGACAAGACCAGCAAGAAATATCTTGATTAACAAGTGATGCCAGATATATTCAAACAACTATCTGATAGATCAGGGAAATATGAAAAGATTGTTATTAAACAAAAATATAGGCACCTTTGCAATCTGCTTCACATTGATAACATACTTGGCATCTTCAGAATTTGGGTTTATAATCTTTGTGCACCTTGCCACCTGTTCAATAAATAACCATAGTTAGCAAATCCTGCAAATATTAAAACACTTAGAACAAATTCCACTAAATAAAACAAATAATCACCTGAAGAGGCTGCTCCTCCTGCATCATTTGCTTATCAGAAACAAGATCCCACTGGCTTGGTGCAGCTAAACCAGTATCAGACTCCTTTATACCTATTGTAACAACAGGAAGCAAACATTTAAGGAGGTGTACAAGTGTTAACAGCATCCAGTCCATACAATTAGGACAACCAGTATAAACTATAAATGCAACGAAAAACAGAACATCTACACAATAACAATTATTAGCCCCTTCAGTTTTTTTTTCATGGTTAATGACTGATAGCAATGAACAAACTACTGCTATCACCTATTGAGTATTGACAAGACATAATAAATTTAGATCTAGAAAAAATACAATTAAGGAACCACTTGTGACCCATCACCCATCAAAAAGGAAAAGGAGAGTAGAGGCACACAAGCTACACAACAAGACCCACCCAAAAAAAAGATATGAGATGTAGCTTTTTTTTTTTAATTTAAACAATTAAAATTATTTACCAAGCAGAATAATGAATTGCAGTAACAAACTAAATCTTTTGCACATACCACATAAGTCATTCACTTTCTTGGCCATATCTTTGATTTCCTTCTCCGCCTTTTTTATGCTTGTGGAGTAAGGTCCCAAACCCTGTGGAAGCCAAAATACACAATAAAAGACTGTTTATAATTATAAATATACTGATGATTATAAAACCACTGATTAGAAGTGAACACGTAGCTACCACAAACACCAATTACACAAACCCCAAAACTAGCAACCTCAAACTCTTGCCATCTAAAACAACCTATCGAAATCTTTATTTATCCCTTTCATTTTCCGGAACAAACTCTAAGCTTCCTAGATTTCCAAATCAATAAAAGAAGTTCAAAGATACAGACTTTAACCGACCCCACGATCCAAAATCAGAATTAAGTGAAAGTAGGTCATCAAAGTAAATTTTCCCCAAAAATACTAAGCAATTAGAATCCATTAGCAGCAGAGTTGAAAGAAAATCAGAATAGGATTCTTTTGGGATGGCACAACAAAAGTAAAAAAAATAAGATTCTTAAAAAACCAAGATCTGCTTGGCAAAAAACCAGAAAAGGGAAATTAGGAAATTAGGGTTTTAGAGAGAGGAAAGCATACGTAGGTCTTGAGGAGGGCGATGTCATCCTCGTCGAGAGGTCGAGGGTTCTTCTCGTCTTTGAGATCGTCTTCGTGTTCAATCGCCATTGATGATTCTTTCTTGGGAGAGAGGAGAAGCGATGCCAAGTGATTCAATTGAAGTTGTAATCAAGTTTGGCATCAGCTGTGCCATTTTATACGAGAGAAGAAATTTATATTAAAATATTAATACTTTTTGTTAAAATAATAATACTTTTTTTTCTATGGAAAATATTAATACTAGTAATTTTTTGACAGCCAAAATATTAATACTAATTAAACAAGCAAAAATTTAACATCATCATTATTATAAATATAATATTTTTTTGGCTTTTTTTTTAACTTGCGTTCTGGGAACGTTTTGAGCAAGACAGCGGTAATTTCTTGTTCAATCTTTTTCGGATTTACATTGATTAATAAAATATATAAACTTGTCCTCTAAAATATATATATATATATATATATATATAAACTCGGTTTTATATCTTGAAGGCTTTTGTGTTTTTCTTATTAAAAATTCTAATATGCATCTTTATTCTTTCGTAGAACCATAATTTAAAAAAATACTAAAAAATAATAAATCTAAGAATCTCGACATATAACAGAATATATATTCACATGGAGTAGATTCACTCCTACTAAAATTACATCGGCAAAAATATGCTTTTAATTTTTTTTTTATTTGGGTCATTTTTGTTTTACTTCTTAAATTTAAATTTGTTTATTTAGTTCCTCAATTTCAAAAATAAAAATAAAAATTAGGTCTTTTCATAAATAAAAATATTTTTTGGAATTGAAAGATTAAAAATATAAATTTAAATTTGGAAGACCAATAACAAAAATGGCTCAAAAACTTATTTAATCCAATTGCTAGATTTAGATCAAGAATCAATTTTCAATGTATGTCATTCATTGAAAAGATTAGGCATAAATTCAAAAACTAAATTGACATACGAAATATTCAATAGAAAATCAACTATGACAGTTTCAAACCAAATTTCATCCCAACATAACCTGAGCGTGGCTCAGCAACTCATGAACCCTTTAGAAATTGAACCCAATTTCCTCCGAGGCTATGTGTCCTAGGTGAATTTTCGAGCCTTACCACGCTATGTGTCCTTGGACCATTCATACAGTTAAGTCAATTGTTCTCAGTTAAGTCAATTGTAGAACGTGAAAAAATATTCACAAGTAACATATATTGATAAACGAGTTACTATCAACCAAAAAATATGGGTAAAAATTTATGGCATTGTGAAGTAAGTGGATTGAATAGAAAATTCTAATGCAAGTTGTTACAAAACTGATTAAAAGACGGACTTCTCGTATTTTATAACATCTACTGGGTTCAAGTCATAGATCTTGCAAATGTTTATGATGGCATGTTGACTAAGACTCTCTTGACCATCTTCTAGATGGACAAGATTCTCAAGTTCTTTGGATGGCCTCAACACCTGATTCATACATTTATCAAAGAGAGATGCGTCAGTGAGTATGCTTATATTGTTAAAAGCAAATATCATATATTTACTAAGAATTGGACTATGTGCGGGAAATGTTGTGACAACAAAAATTTGTTCCTTTTTATTTATGAGATTTTGTACATGTGTATACAAAAAAACTTAAAACAATGAGGGATAATAATAATTATACACAATTTTTATTTTTTTGTTCAAATAATTATGCATGAGTTAATCAAACAACACTTAAATTCATCAAAAGCTAATACATACATGAAAATTGTAAATTAACACAATAAATTAATATACCAAAAATAGTTTTTAGCTCATGCATGACATAATTTAAAGTCTGCAAGGGAGGTGAAGCACTATGAACTCACCAATATCTCTTCTAACAGAAGAGAATATGTAAAGGGCTTACCCAACAAGGTTCATTTGAACTATGTCTTTGACTTTTAGATTCCTTGTGCTCAGTTTTCTTTTCATATGTACAAGTGTTTGAAGTCTTGCTGTTATCTGAGACTAGTTGAAACAGCCTCTCACTTCCCTAAACAAAATTATATTAAAAAGAAAATTAATTCAAGAAAAATGTTGTCAAAAGCCAAACTCCAAACATTATACTCAGAAGTCTAAACCTAAGGAATAAGGATCATCAAGAATGACATCATCCTAATCAAAGGTTAACATAATGTAAGGCAAATCCTTGGACAAATTGACAACTATACAAGAACCATACAACTTTTTTAGTTACTTCTAAATCAAATGATGCCCGTAGTGATTTCCACTGCCGAATCCCTACATTTGAAACATACAAGTTGACTAGTTGGATTTACAAACAACATCTCATGATATTCATAATTACTTTAGAATATTTAAACAGTCAGCTTGGCAAGATTATAATATATAAAAAAATCACTCTTACATCAAATTAGTAAGTTGAGACACACATATTAACACGCGAATGACAGGAGGAGGAAAATAATAGATTGCAAGTACTGTACAAAGTTAGCAATAGAACGAACCTGCAAGGCTCTCCAATGAGAATAAGTGCGAAATAAAACCCAGAAGAACGGAACATTAGGCAAAGGTAAAATCTGCAATGTAAAATTAAGATGTGGATATCAATTGAAAAAAAAAAAAGAATGAATTACATATTAAAGAGTAAAAATACACAAAACGTAACAATCGGTACTTACGCTAAGTGCTGAAGTCAATGGAATCAACGAAACTAAACCGTATAAGTAATTCCGATGGATAACTGCTCCCCTGTAAACACATAACAGTACGAAGTTGAAGTAGTAACACTGAAATTAAATCACAAGACACAGTAACAAATTCCAGGTTAACATAGAAAGTGATTTTTTTCTAGCACAGCCAGTAGAATGGGGGAGGAGCAAGAATTACCTCACAGCAATGTGTCTTAGTCTTCGACGAACAAGTTGAGCATTCAAACTGAAAATGTATTATTAAATGTTATTGCTATACAAGGTTGAAAAAAGAAAAGCAAAACTATCCATAGTGCTAAATTTTCTTCTTAACATCATGTTCCCCATAAATGTTCAAAAATGAGATGATTCTGTAGAGAACATAACAACAAAATCTATATATAAGTACAGAAAAGAAAATAGGTTCTCTCAAACAAGGATAACTATGATATTTAAAATGAAAATCCAAGATAAAACCACCCGGAAAAGCCTCTAGATGCAAAGAAGACATAATTTAATCTCTCATTCACACTGCTCCATTATCGTCATTGAATATCAAGAAAGTGCAAGAGTTGAACAATGGCAACTTGATCGGTTAAATCTAGTAACCACAAACAAACAACAAAAAGATCAACAAAAAGAGAGAGGACACATTTCATTCAATGGTAGTAAAATAAAAGTAAAACTTCAAACAAACAGCACCCTTTGACAAGCCATGTAAACAAAGAGTCCAGCACCAACCTTGATGGATAAATGATTTCAACACTAGTGATTTCCTTCGATATAGACTTCAAAAATATCTCAGAGGGCTTAACCCGCGACAAGAGCCGCAACCCCAACCTGCAAAAAAAAAAACTCGAAATCAAGAACATTACAGTAATAAACAACTTCACCACTAAACAACAAAACAAAACTAACCCATGAATCTTGTTCTTGAAAGACCCCTCCGGCGCCTTCTCCAAGCCAATCCAAGCATTATTCATCTACGACCCACAACAGCCAAAGAGTAAAAACGAGATGCCCATAAAGAGAAAGACACGAGAAAAGAAGAAAAATGTCACCTTGTTGGCGATGTAATCGACAAAGAGCTCAGTTTTGGTGTTCAGGGGTTTATCACCAACGTTGATGTTGGTCCACAAGTCTTTGAGGGTTGAGGGGGATTGAGAGGAAGCATGGGAAGCGGAGAGAGAGTGATCGATGGTTCTGGAGAAGCACCAGTTCCTGCCTCGTATTGGGAACACAAACAATTTGGCTCTCATGGTGATGGTGATGCCTCCAAAACCCTTTGGACTAAAACCCTAGGAAAGAGGAATTTGGGTGTATATTCTGGAATAAGAAGAATGTGGGTTGGAGAAGGAAAAAAGAATGGCGAAAGAAAGTAAAAATCGACGCGGTTTGTGGTCCAAAGAGAGGAACCTACCTATGAATAGGGATGAACAGAAACAGTGACAGTGGTGAAGTAATAATAATGGGAAAGGAAATCAAACGAGCAAACGACCAAAGGCATCTTTTTTAAAAAAATTTTAACAAGTGGAGTAAAATTTAAATTAATATCTTGAATGGATCAATAATTTCTCAATTGAAAGTTATTTTACAATTTTTTTAAAGTTTTTTTTTTCACACCACTTTAAAGTTGTAATGGATCTTTTTTCACTGAAGTTCTAAATTATTTTATGATTTTAATTTTTTTTTCAAGTAAGATATTTTTTAATATTAAATAATTTTTTATTTTAAATATTTAATGAATTAGTATATGTTATTTTAGTTTTATTTAATATTTTTTATATTATTTCATTTTATTATTTTTTATATTTAATATTTTGTATATTTTTTCACCAATATTAGAATTATTATTTGTTTCATAAATTAAAAAGTAAAAAAACTTAAATTTAAATAAAATATTAAAATGTACTTTGTTTAGCAAAAATATTGAAATGTTTGTTATTAACATTAACAAATAATATTAATTTATAATTTATCAAATAATATTAATTTTAAAAAATTAATTAGTTTTTACAAATATGATTATGTATTTTAATAATTTTATACAGCGGTATTAATTAATATTATTTTATAAATTATTTTAATATTAATAACATAAAATAATTTAATAATAAAAGTAATTATTAAAATAAAAGCTACATAATATATTAATATAAAATGAATAATATAAATTAAAGAGAGACATGAAATTAAAAAATAGAAACAATATTAGTTGTTAACTTATTTGTATGGATAGTTAGTTATTATAATTATATTTTTCATTTTTATCTTATGAGTATTTCTTAAACCTATTTAATATATTTGTTAAACAAATATGTAATATATTTTAATATTTTTATTTAAATTTAAGTCTTTTGTATTATTTTTTAACTTACAAAACAAATAGTAATCTTTAATATTGACAAAAATATAAAAAATATATTCAATAAAATAATATAAAAAATATTAAATAAAACTAAAAAAGCATGCATCAATTCATTAAATAATTAAAATAAAAAATTATTTACAATTTAAAGAAAAATACCTTACATGCAAAAAAAATCATAAAATAATTTATGACTTTAATAAAAACAAAATATATTACGACTTTAAAGTCGTATAAAAAAATAAAAATTAAAGTTATAAAAATTTTTACAACTTCAATAAAAAGAATCATAAAATAATTTATGAATTTCAATTTAAAAATCATGAAATATTTTACTACTTAATTTAAATTTATCCCATTTAATAAATTTGAAAAAAAATACCCCTTTTGTCGTTGGTCCTAAATCAAACCATACGAGAGGTTTTATTACCTATGTATTAGTATCTTTTGCTTTATTACCTATGTATTAAAACTATCATATGTTTAATGTTTTTTTTAACATATGTTTAATGTTTAATATTTAATGTGCAATTTAGTGTCTTGTCTAGGGTGTTCAAGCACAACTAAACGTTTTGAAGGGTCGTATGTATCATTAATATTTAATGTTGAAACTCAAATCGATTCAAAATTAAAAATATAAAATTTCTTAAAAATAAAAAATCAAATTAAACTCATAATTTTTAGATTTGTTTGAATGATTTTGTGTTTGAACAATCGATTTGATTCGGATTGTGATTTATATTTATAAAATTAAACAAAATAGGAACACTTATATACTACTTTAGTATTATATGTTTTATATATATATCATTTGAGTTTCAAAACATTTTATAGTATTATATATATGAAATTTATATAATATATACTATTTTCTTCTTTGGATGAATTTTTTAGAATATGTTTGATTTAAAATAGATAAAAATTTGATAGATTTTTATTATAGAATGTTTAACATATTAAACTTTTTTGTATTTTGCTATTAGTAAATCTTTATAATTTTATTTAAAAGATGAAAAAATATATAAGTTTTGATAAAAAAAAACTATAAAAATCTATCGGATCAAATCAAATTACATATATTTTTTATGTTTGGTTTGAATATTTTTTGGTTTTAAAAAAAAGTGAACTAAACCACACCCCAAACGCAAAAGACGCCTATTACATCATACTTTCTTAAACTTTTTATTTTGGAAAGGAATACTTTCTCTAACTTGGTTATTTATTATTTTTTAATTGCTATAACCAAATTTTCGTAAGTATTTATATTTATCTCATTTTTTATTTATAAAATTAATGGTTATAATGAATTTCAAATAATCATTTGAATGGTTTGGAATTTGAAATTTTTGTGAAAATGAATTTAATTAAAACATAGTAACATGTGATCCAATTACATGTTATTATATATGATGACTTTATTTCTAGTGATTGTTTTAAAAGTTTTACATGAAATAATTTATATTTTGTTTATAGTATAAAAAAAATATATTGATTATATACTGTGAAAATTAAACTCTTCCACGAATGTTGTGCAAAGTAAAGCTAATTATTGAAATATGAAATGTTATCTGCATAAAATGTGATCATTAACTTGATAAATTTTAACTAAAAAATACACTGATTGAATAATTTTAATTGTGTGAAAGTTTTAAAGTTAAAAGTTTTAATTCTCACATTTTTAATAACAAAAACACGAATTTCAATATAAGTAGGAAATTAAAATTGACTTAAATATGCATCTCAATCCAATTCAATTGATAAAAAATCAGTTCCATTCAATACATAAGGTTGGCTAGTGAGGAATAATACAAAACCAGCATCATTCATATTAATGAAAAGTTCATACATAAGTTATGTCAATGAATGCACGCATCATTATGTGACAAATGGCTACACCAAGTTAGAACTTACCAAATAAGTCCACTTAACCCACTGAACCAAGCCACAATTTACTCAGTTCTATTTGAGCATAGCTGTTGCTTCCTGCACCTGCTTCATGCACCCTTTTCAAAATATTGTTTTTACCTTCTGAATTGATCATTTCAAAAACCAAAAAGGGATACATTTCAGAATGTAAATTACATTCTGAATTGACCATTCCGAAAGCCATAAAGGAGGTGCAGGAAATAACTTCGAGGTGCAGGAAGCAACAGCCTTAGAACATCTAAATTTAAAGTCTGGCCCGTCAAACCATCAAGATGGCCCATTAGACCGGGCAATTTTGACAAGTGACAACTCTAAAGAAGTTAATAATTAGATTCGCTCATTTTTAATAAATTTTAATTGATAATATATATGTTATTTTAGTCTAATATTGATATGCATCATTTTATCAATTTATATTTTCTCAATTATATTTTTCAAAACAATAAACTGAGGAAAGTAGTGCTCTATCTTACACTATCGGAGCAAGTAGATTACAGACTAAGGAACCATGGCGTCTTAGATGTTTGTTTTGGTCGAGTGTGAAAAAATCTTGATTTGCCAGGCTTTCACCATGCGGAGAAATGTTAGCAACATATTATTAAACGAAAATTATTAAGAATCACAAAAGTTAGTAAAATTTACTTCCTATTCAATAACTATGTCTTACCGATGATTTTATAATTTTCAATCAACATTGATAAAATGTGTTAGAAAATTTGTTATTAACAGTTATTAAAGTTTCTTAGATATACTTTAACACATGTTAAACTTCGATAATCCATTCAATTTCAATACACGGCTACTCGGTAGTGATTACTGGTTAGCGATTGTGTCTGATGAATGATGATTAGTGTACCAATAATAGGTTCCATTTACAATGAGAAAAGAGAAATGAAATGTTGAAATGCCACAATTGCTTTGGGGCACATTCTGGACCAATGTGTCGATAATACAACAAATACAAATTATAATCATTATGGCAAAAGAATATGTATAACAAGCAAAAATTATCCATAACATGGCTAACTCTATTATCATACATGACTACTCACATTGACAAATCCCCAATCATGGCAGAAGAAAATACGTGCTGGACCTGAGTCATGGGCTTGAGAAGACCTTTTTTTGTTGTCATTCATTTTCCGCTATTATGTTTGGTTCCTCACCTTGGCAAAGATACTCATCACACATGGATGCTGATCCCCAGTCCTTTCTCAGCCGCAGGATGTCTTCAGTGAAAGTGGAACCAGGGGCTCCAATGAACACGCTAGACATGGCACATATAGTCTTGTCCAACATAGCTTCCACCTTCAGCATGAAAATATTCATATTGCACATCAGCAAAAGATATTAAGAGAGTGGTCAAAACACAGGTAAAGGATCAGAGCAAGTTGTAGAGAGTAAAGAACCACGCAATTAGAAGTTTGCAATAGAAAATTGTATTATAAGCCACGGCATATTTTTTCAGCGATTGCACTAAATTAACTGAAATTATGGCCCCAGTATTCTTAACCTCTATTCCCAAGCAGAAGCCAATATACCACTGCAGGACAACTGAAAACCAATAAAGTTGAATACCATAGTGTCTAAAAATCTCAAACTCCCATTTATCTGAATGTAAAATGTTGACAGGTTGAATGATAGAATGAGAGTAATTAGATTTCATATACGACACTTCCAAGGTTGTCTTAGAACTTCGGATCAAAAAGGTAAGAATTTTTCCAGATGTAGCACACATGCAAACAAAAAAAGCAAGCAAAATCAATTATAGGAGAGAAACAAACCAGAATACCAGATATGGAAGGCTTATTAAGATCAATAACGGTGCTGACTTAAATTTAAAAGCACACAAGAGTAGAATGAAACACTGTCATCTCACCTGTGAATCTCCATCCATATTATGCCTGTACAACAGAGCATCCCATTTTTCTGCTGAATTTCGAGCTGGACGTATTACAAGAGGAACAGGCCTGCCATTCAGCACAACTAGTGACTGAAGCAGACCAGTTTCACTTTCTGCTGCATCTGTAGAAAGATAAATGATAGGTGCATCGGCCATCTCAACCACCCTCAAGATGCAATCTGCAGCTTGAGGAATGGGGTAAAAGCAACTTGGCTTCTTAGCATTACTGTAAACATGAAAATGGATCATCAGAGACAACATGATGGTAGAAAAAATAATGATGAACAAAACAGAATTGCAAAACACACATATTTTTTGGCATTGAGCCATGAAAATGCAATTAGCAATTGACTTGTCAGAAAACAAGCAGATCACAGGCAATGTTTACAGCTTACATAATACATACATATCATATACTCAAGTCATAAGTTTATGAGAATATGGTCAATGCACTAACAGTCATAAATTACAAATTCTCTTGTGAGGCAATTTTGTTGACTTATATAAGTAATTCCTTATAAGTTAGAGAAAATAGGTTATGCACTGACAATGTAAAGTAGTTTTACACTGTCATTCATCAACAAATTATCACATATGGTAAGTTTGTTGACTTTTACAATAACTATCTTAAAATTCATACCGCCAACAATTTTTTATTGGTCGTCAGTGTAAAAGATTTTACATTAACAATGCATAGCTATTAAACTCTAAAAGTCATACTTATCATGATTTCTAATTGTTTGATAGTGTAAAACTCTCTACACTGGAAATGAAAGAAAGAAAGGGGTATACCAGAATTTCAAAAACCCATGTCTTCGAAAGTGCAATGCAATGAAGTTCCTTCCCAGGAATGTCTGAATAAACCGCTGAGCAGTGAGCAAAATAAGCCGATTAGGTTCAATGAGAGTCTTGCATTTGTGAGCAATTGGTCCACCCGGTTGCATCACCCATTCTCGTTCGACTTCAGCATAGAACACATCCCCAATCGCCATAACATCATCATCAAAGCTAAACTTCCCCAGCACATCCTGCACCGTCTTCTTCTTCGGCTTCCGGGTATCCTCATCCCAAACAGCCTCAGGCTTACTCATAGTCAAACCCAACGCTCCCAACTTCTTCAACCGTTCATCATCCAAGTAACAAGGCTGAGGATGCGAAAAGTAACACAGAAACTTATCAATGTGCAAATGCCCCTTCTTCAAATTCGAGAACTCCTCAAACGAAACCACCACTTTCTTCCCCAAGCACTTGTTAATGTGATCAATGTCCACAACTCTATCGTACTGGTAATCCACCTTGGAGCTAGGAATCACCAAAACCCTATTTAACAACGCGGCGAAAAACATGTGTTTCTCTAAACAAATCAAATGGTTCGACATTTGCCCCGAAACGCATATAGCGAGCAAGAATTTACCATCCCTAGGGTTCCACTCGATGGTTTTCCTCTGCGAAAGGTTCTGATCCACCGTTCTACACCTATCGTAAACGACGCCGTTTAGAGTAGCGTTTAAATCGAGTTCAGGCTCAATTGCATTGCCCCCTGTGGAGTGCGGATTTAACAGAATCTGCTGAATCTCGCGGTTGAGCGAAATCTGCTTGAAGAGAGAAGATTTGAGATCCTCCAATAGGTTCGGATCCGAAGCGTTGGTTCGGAGTGTGTGGTTCCACGCGGTTAAGAGTGATTGCTGCTGTTGATATAAGAGGTTGATGGCGCGCAATTCTGATTCCTTCATTCGATCGGTGATGGAATCGAATTTGAAGGAAGAGGGTGTTGAGAAGAGTTGGTGGAAATCGGTGATTGAGAAGAAGAGGAGGAGGAAGAGGAGAGCGAGGATTGCGATAATGTACTTCTTCTGGAGCGCGAAGCTCACGCGGCGGAAGCGCGAAGAGAGATCTTCGACGTGGAATGCGGCGGAGGGGGGAGGGGACGGCGGCTTGCGGTGGTTGTTGTCGACGAGGTTGCGGTGGTCGTCTTCCTCGTCGGAGGAAGAGTCCATTTGCAGTGGTTTGTGGTTGGCCACGGCGGCGAGTGAGTTAGGGATGAATCCGAGTCGGTGACTCGTTCGCGTGTGTGTGTCGGTTGGGTTTGTGAGTGGCAGTGGGCGAGTCAGCGACGACGATAAACAATAAAAACGTGTGCGGAGGAGATGCCACCAGAGTAAGCAAAAATGAGTCGGTAGTTGAAAATGATTGCGTAACTGGAACACTGGTGTGGGACCCACTCGACGTTTCAACTAGTGGCTGTTGGATCGGCCCAACTACTGAAACCATAAAGTATTATGGGCTTGTGTTGTACGACATTTGAATAAGAAATTATTGTTTTTTTTTCTAATTTAATTTAATAAATGAAATTAATGTATACGTTTAATTATGGTTATTATTATATGTACCAAAAAAAATTATGGTTATTATTATAAGGTTAGCAGGATACAAGAAAAAAAAATTGAAGGAGTTTCCGACAGAGTTTACGGGTCGAGGTTCGAGGAGTTTCCGAAGGAGTTCTGGTTTTTTTTTTTTTTTGCAATATTAGAAGTTACAATGTTTTTCATAACTTATACAAATTCTTGAAAGCAGTGTGAAATTAATTATTATAAATCTTGTTGGCGGGTTGGGTTGATTTAGAAATATATGAAGGGTATGGTATTGCTATTGGCACCCCTATGACTATTTAAACCCTCCACCTTTTTAAGAAATATGTTTTTTTTTTATTCTTAACCTTTGGCATTCATTCTAACATAACAAAAACTCGTTTCAATTTTTAACCCGATTGGCATCGGATCTTGTTTTCTTACACAAATTTAATACATCTAAACAACTCAAACTTGACTGTTTTTAATTGGTTCAGGCTTAAAATTGCTCAAATTCAACCCCACCCAACATGTTTTAACCCCTAATTTTAATACTTCTTTAACCTATATATTGTGATCACTTTAGAGTTCATATATTCAAATGAATAAAATGTTGGACGCTACTAGCTAGATAAGTTTTGCATAAATAGTTATTGTTATAGTTACCATTGAATATAATTATTAAAAATATAGTGATAAAAATATAAAGTTAAAATTAACATTAATTAATTAATAGATAGCAAAAATTATCTTAAGGTTAGAAAAATTAATAAAAGTGATTTTTAATTAACTTACTGTCTAAGAACTTATATTAATAATGAATAAAATTTATTAAAGATATACTTTTTTTGAGTCCATAGATAACAAAACACCTTAAACATTCCCCTTTCATTTTTTTAAAAGAAACCTTAAACAATTACCTCGATAACCTAAAGCATTCGACGGCCATTGTGTACAGTTTCTTTTGAGATATGTGCAAAGTTTTTGGTAAGGTCTGATCATATAACTAAAAAAATAAAAAATTGAACTAAAGAATCGGGATTTGAGTGACTTTTTCATCAACAATTTTTTAGAGTTTTTTCATCAACATTGTTAGAATGATAATGCGCTAAATCATAATCTACACTCCATGCATCCATACCACGTCCTTGAGTAAATTGTTATTTTCACATAATGACGAATCAATGATAATCAACTAAGACAACAATATTTCAATATCTCTTTTTTTGTTTTTTACTGGGACAACAATTCAATATCAACAATCCAATTTGTAGCTGAAATCCTTCTTTCGTTATAGCTAATCATTAATTAACAGGAAGAAAATCTTCTTTCATTATATTGTCTGCAAATAATTCCATATTTTTTCCAATGGATATTTTGCTTAATTAAGCTACTGTAGCGTATATTAATTAGTTTGTTGTTGACTTGAGTTGCGAGTAAAAATAGATTGGATTAGATTAAGTTTCACAGGAATTAAGTTTAGCTTATTTTTTAAATTTAAGATTCAAGTTAAGCTTATTTATTTAATATATAGTTTCTTTTTTAAGTACAACTTAATTATTTTCAAAGTCTATCTTAATTTGAAAATTTATTTGGTAGTTTTTTTTATCAGAAAAAAAGAGAATTAAATTAAAGAAGGTACCAGAAGTACCATAAAAGAGTACAACGTAAATATATTTATTTGGTAGTGAAGTCAATTAAATATAGATTAATGAACTTAATTACTTCTAAAAATTAATATGTAAAAATGAGTAGACTTAAACCTTTAAATAAATTAATAAGTATATAATATAAAAACATTAAGTAAAAATTAATATCATAATACAAATAACATTAATATTATCATTAATAATTGTCAGTTTGTAGTGAAGTTGACCTTTTGTTGCAAGATTAACTAGTTAAATTTTAATTTGACTTATATTTAATAGGACCTGGACTTCTTTAAAAGGAAGAATGTGACTTGAAAAATCACCATTATTAAAATAATCAACATGGAGAAGATTACGACATTTCATTTCAATTATTGTATTAAACAGTAATCAAAAGTAATTTATATAAATGCCTTGGTGAAGAATAAATGCCAAATCCAAATTTGCACATAAAATTTACACTCACAGATACAGTTCCTCTCTAATGAAGGTTCGGGGGTTCAAATTTCATGGTCACGTATTACTATTTCATAAACTTGGTCTTCTAGACAGCTTTTACACGAAAGAGATCGTATGATTGCAAACTCTATGTGAAAGGGTGAACAATCACAAAGGATTAAATTGAAAGATAAGAGATTGACACAGAAACATGAAAAGAATGATAATTAAGGAGGGAGAGGTAAAAATTAGGGGGAAAGGGGAGAGGGGTTTCTTTTCTATATTTTATAAAAAAAAAAAAAAACTTATAATGACATGTTATCAAAGGGTATAATGTAAATAGATCTTATGTTCTAATCAAGTTATGTTTAGTTTTTTAATTTATAATATTATTTAATTAACCAATGTAGATCTTAAATTTGATACTGGCTACTACAATTAATTTGTTAATTTATATAATACTTTTATAGAAAAGTATTTTTAAAATTCATTTTATTTAAAATTCTTCTATTTCTATATAATCTAAGCTGTATTTTGAAATTACATTCAACTTTGACAATATTTAAATAAATTTATTTTAGGAAATAAATCTCGTACTAAATTCATTCCCGCACCGTACGAGAGCAGCCATAATTAAGTTCGTAGTTTAAAGTTTGTAGCGAAGGTCTTCTGTACGTATTTGATTTTTTTTATTACTACGTAGTGAATAGTTGATATTACGACGTTAATGGTTATGGACTTATGGTTGATACTACCCAAAATTAAGGTCAACTTTTAAAGCTTTTTAGTTTAAAAGTCAATAAATTAGGTAAAGAGTAGCTTAAATTTTACATGCACAGCATTCCAGAGAATTGAATAACAGCAACTTGCGAATACTACAAAATATTCTGCACAATTTGCAAGCTACTTGCAGATAATCCAGACTATGATTCTTTTGCTGGATGTATTAGTTGATTCGTAATTCATTTTCGATTTTTTTTTAAATATAGCCTTATAATTAGTTTTGTGTCATTATTCGATTAAAACTGATATTAGGGTTATTTACAAAATAAGTTAGGATAAGTTTACTTTTGCCTTTTATCTAATCTAAAAATTTAATTAGATTATTTATTTAAACTTGAATTCATCCAGATTAATATCAGCTAATTTATGAAATAAGATTGAGTTAGCTTAATTTATTGGCACAATGCATCAATCTTAATAATTTATATAATTGATTATAAAATTAAAAAATAAAACTAAAATTTAGATATATTTTATGATATATTTCAAAAGAAAATATTCATATAAATATAATATTGTTGTACAAAAATATTATTAATCAAACAAAGAAGTAATAATATTAATACAAAAACATTTTAAAAAATATAAATTTAAAAAACATGAGACATCAAATCATATTAAAGCATACGAGGTATATTCTAAGTTAGTCTTCCTACCGTAAAAAAAAAAAAGTTAGTCTTCCTGAACAAGATGGCCATGAATATCTCTAATTAACATTCCATCCAAATAATCATTTTAATTACCAAAGTAAAAGTAACAATTACCTAATAAAATATTAATTTTTAAATTAAAAATCAATATTATTAATACTTTTTGGCATTTGCTATATCACTCAGTATATATATATATATATATATATCAAAAGCCTACTTTTATATCTAAACTTTTTGTCCTTTATCATTGTTTTGGGTCCATTTCATAGTTAAACGATCCCAATCCGAGTCTTTAGTGGGTAAATTCAATAGACGGGTCAAAGGGGAAAGCGAAGGAATCTCTATAATTTCTAAGTCTAACAATAAATAAAAGGTAACACCGCCCCTAATAATCCTTTTTTTTCAAACAAAGAAAGGTCCTACGACCTGTCTAGGAGCAGTTGAATAAAACCACAATTCAGTTCACAATTTTGAAGCCATTCTTTTTTCTCCCCTTTTATTGAATCAAATAATAATATAATATAGTAACAATAATTTCAAATTAAATTTAACTCAAAGAATTAATTGTACTATTACAGATTCATGTTTACATACGTAGAACAATCTATTTAAGAGAGATAACACAAGTTATGTTTAATTCTTTCTGGATGTAAAAATTTTAGATCAGGGTTAACCACATATCATTAACAAGACTCATCTATTAAATTGAGAGACACATAGAGGGAAAAAAAATCAAATTAAAATTTAATTTTGCCACCAATTGAGTCATTGACTCTTGACTCCAAATCCATCTCCTCCTTCTTCCCCTCCTTTGTTCCAAAGTCCAAGTCTTCCAGCCCAACGTGGAGGCTAATCCCCTTCTTCTTATTCCCTTCATCTTTCTGACTTTTTTGTGTTCCAAACCCATTTCACAAGCCAAAGTGCCAAACCCATCTTTCAACTTTCCTTTCTCTCTTCACTCTCAGCTTCCCATTGTTCCCATTTCAACACTCAAAGCACACAAAAACAAACCTTTTTCACTTCCCCTGCAAAACCCAGAATTCTCGGACAAATTCTGACTTCTGGGGTGTGTTCAAATTTGCACCTGAAGCAGAAAGTCTCATTTTTTAAACATGAGTGCAAGTGACAACGCATGGGGTGAATCTGACACAATTGAGATCACAGGAAAGATCATGGTGGTGGCCATAATATTCCTCTTCATGGTGGTTGTCTTTGTTCTTGTGCTCCATCTCTATGCAAAATGGTTCTGGTGGAGCATGGAGGAAAACGCCACTCCCCAGCCCCGCCACCGCCGCCGCCGCCGCCGGAGGTTTGTCTTCGCCCCCGGTCAAGACTCGGTGATCTATGAGACTCACCAGGTTGGGCTTGACCCTTCAGTTCTCAAGTCCTTGCCAGTGTTGGTTTTCCAACCTGAGGACTTCAAAGAAGGTTTGGAGTGTGCAGTTTGCCTCTCTGAGATTGTCCAAGGTGAAAAGTTGAGGCTTTTGC
This sequence comes from Glycine max, assembly GCF_000004515.6. Lineage (NCBI taxonomy): Eukaryota > Viridiplantae > Streptophyta > Magnoliopsida > Fabales > Fabaceae > Glycine > Glycine max. Next base: position 3,882,672 of record NC_038243.2, on the reverse strand, counting down.
CCAAATGCAATCATGGGTTTCATGTGGATTGCATTGACATGTGGTTCCATTCACACTCCACTTGTCCTCTTTGTAGGAACCCTGTTGCTTTTGAATCCTCTAAATGTGAAGAGAGTAATGTCTCAGGGAATAGTGATTCATCATCATCATCATATGAAGAGAACTCAGGTGGTGTGAGTGGTTTGGAACCTTCAAATTTTCCCACAAATGTGTTGGTTTGGGGGAACCAGACACAAGTTAGTTCCATTGGGGTTTCATTGGAAGAAAAAGAAGAAGAAGAAGAAGAAGGTACTTCTCAGTCCCAGCAACCACCTTGTTCTACACCACCTACAGCATCTTCTTCTGCTAGTAGCAATGTTAATGGAAGGTGTCATGGAATGTTGGTGATTGATATTCCAAGTGAGTGCACTTCCTCCTCTTTGTCACCTTCTGGGAGTAGGTGTGCTGAAGAGGAGGTGAAATCACCAATGGCTGCCACATTGAGGTCATTCAAGAGGCTTTTGAGCAGGGACAAAAAGTTGAGTCCTTGCAGTCCAAGTTCTGTAGACGTGGAACAAGCACAGAGCTAGAAATTTGTTGATTGATGGTATTCATTAATTTTTATTTTTAGGAGAGTTCTTCTTCCTGAGGGATAGCTCTTAAAGAGTCGTTGTTATGCTACTTCCTTTCCAATACTTTGTGCACATAATGGCTAAGGATGGTTGCTTTGTAATGTCTTGTTATATACAATCTTTTTTTCTTTTATTTTAATGTTTGTGCTTGGACTTGGAGCACATTAAGCCAACGGTCTAAACTCTTAAGTGTTTATATTGTGTAAAGAACATGTTTCTTTGTAGTGACAGGGTAGAATGACCCACTTTCTTTTTACACAAGATGAATTTTATATAATTATTGTCTTAATTTCGTTCCTTACTTCCAATTAGCCTGACCTAATGCTGAGCTGTATCTTAAATATAAAATGGTAAATGAAATAGAATGAAAGAGGGTGAAACAAAATGAAACGACTTAATTTGACCCGAAGGAGAAATTTTTTGCTTTGAGAAAACAGAGCAATTGATGTATAGGGAGTATGTTTTCTATTTCCATATGTGATTAATGTTAAGAAAGTGATAACTGGAAAGAGAAGCAGAGGCTTCGCTGTTGTTGGATGATAAAATTTGAATAAACCCTATCTTCTACTGTTAACACTGGCGAAGATGTAGATATGATGTTGATTGTGCTCCTAACTATGATTAGGATCCGATAAAACAAACATTAGTCTATATCTTAGTACCAAAAGGAGGCAAAAAGTATGATCAGGATTTGGTAAAATAAACATTAATCTACCTTAGTACCAAAAGGAGGCAAAATAAAGGCGCAGGAAAAGAAGTATTGTTTAGTTCAAGAACATTTACGTGTTCATGATCCGATTAATCTCTACGTGACATGCTGCTGAACTTTTTTAAAAAGGAGGGGGAGCTCCACATTTCTTTTTTATATTAGGGAAATTATCAATGTGATCCTTCTATGCTAGCTGAAAAATCATCTGCAGTATGTATTTGATTTTTATTAAAAAATAATAATAAATCACTAGCCATTTCAGATTTCACTATCAATATGGCAGATAAGCTAATGTTTAAGTTAGTAGTCCACTCTCCGTTGTTTACTTTTAGTTAGCCTCTTGCTCAAGCCATCCAAACCCGACAAACAAGTTTTCTTTGACAAAATATTCTTCTTAGTTTGGTTGCCATGATAGTGGCAGGCACAAATCCAAAATTTTCTCAATTATGCTTTCTTTTTAACGCATCCCATGGCTAATGCTTTTTTTTTTTTCAAACTTTTTCCCAATGCTTTTTCTACTTTTTACCTCTAACTTATTTTGATCCCTTTAGACCATTTTCCATTTCCATCCCGAATTTTTTGGCTACTGGTCGAGATTCAAGTAGTTCGTAGACCATTCTCCAATCACAGCACAATCCCTTTGTGGCTAGTTGATGGATTCACACACATCACTAGTTTAGTGGCTTGACTCTTTGGGGAAAAGAATGACATCTGGGGTCTTCAAGATTGTATGATTGTACATGTTATTCTTACAATATTTTTTTTCACTAATTTTATTTTATCTCATACTTCTTGCTTTTCTCTTCTTATTTCTCTCCTAGTTATTGAATAGAAGTTATCTTTTTCTATCACATGAAGCAGACAAGCCTTGAAAGCATAGCGTTTTGTAGCCTTTTGCACTCGCCCAAAATATGCTTTTTGTCAAGGCCATTGTCTGATTTTGTGCTTTCACTTCGTTACCTAATAACTTAGAAGTTAGACCTTAGCCGGTAAGAAATCCCTATCCCACCTACATGCTAGAATGGAATATCTTCTTTGAAAAAGAAAATGTTTGGGATAATCAAGAATAGAATTCAAAAGGAAGAAAAGGAAAGAAAAAAGCTATGTTGGTCAAGAGAGATTCTTCAAATTTGAAAGGAAATTTGCCAGGGGTGAGAATCAAATGACTTATCTATGCGGAAGTCTTTTATTCATTTATTTTGGTTTCCTGATTAAGCAAGATAAAGACTAACATCATATAACAAAAATCTGTCTATGGAGGGCGTTTTTGTTACTGCTAGTGCTGTATTATCAATATTCTCTTGAATTCAGCAATCTTATCACATTAAATGTTTTGAAAAAAAATTGGCACCAGAATGAGTTTTTAGAACAAGGAACAAAGATGACTTATTTTGAATTGTGTTTGTCCTCTATCAAATCCAACAACGACCAAATACAACTTTGTATATTCAAAACCAAAACATAATTTTCTTCTTCTCAAAGGGCTGATGTTTTGTTACATTGGTTAGCAAAATTCTCTCAGCAACCAACACATAGTAGTAACTCTCTCAGTGAAGCTTGTGTCACCACAATTTGCAACTATGCTAGTGATAAACAAGTCAAGTAACCACATAAAGAGGGCCATAGTTCTTTTCAGCAGGAGGGCTATTGTTGTGTTGTTGGAGAGAGATATAGGGTATCTCATTTTCCTCCCACTTCGTGGGTTTGAATAGACTCACAAGAGGACCAGATGATGGACGCCAGTGTTTCCCATCAGAACTTCTGGAGGATCTATACATTGGACCAGAAGAATGACCATTCCATTTACCAGAACTCTTTGATTTAGAATTGGTGGTGGTTTTTTCACTATGCTTGCTTTTCTTGTCAGTTTTCCACCATGAAGTCAGAGAACTTTTCCATGACTTCTTCCCTTTTTTCTCTTTCTCTGATCCTGTTTTCCTAGATTCTTCCGGGTGCACTGATGAACTCTTTAGTTTTGCTTCCTTTCCATGTAGTCTTGCTTCCTCCAAGAACTAGTCAATACCACAAAAAGCCAAAACATAACTTACAAGATCAAAGTAAAAATGAAAACCATCTCAATACAACATCAAAATTGGAGAATGTTTGTTGAAATCTTTTCTCACATTATCACATACTTTGACATGAAAATTTATTAACAGGTTTATGAAATGTAACATTTGTGTTAAAATTTAAGAGCCAACAATCAAGTACTTAATACCTGGCAAAAGTCTTGTTGCAGATCAAATCCATAGTCATCATAATGGCTTGCTTCATATGTTGATTGTGATGGAGATTTCATCATTTTCGACAAAAAACCATAAACTTGAGATGAACAAAATGAAAAGCAGAAGACCCCAAGAGAAGATAAAAATGAGGTTCTCAAGGATTATGCAAATTGACTAGATAACTCTTCCTATGCAAAAGAAGAGTATCTCTTTGTGAAAAAACCTTCAAATGGAAAATAATAGCTTCTAACTTATAAATCAAATTAGTTCACATGGGGGAATTTACTAGCTTGGTTCACAAAAGGCAAAGTTCAACAACTCCTCATAAAAATATCAAAGTCAGAGGGCCAGTTATGGAGATGACAGTAACTGTGGTGGTTGAAATGGCAGTGCAGTTTTAGGCTTATCATTTACATTTTCTCATAGAGGAAGAATTGGCTTGAACTAGTAGAAGGTGCAATATATGGGAAAGGATTGCCTTATATAACATAGTACATCAAATCCAGACTCAGCACCAGACAAAATTGCTAGGCTAATAATGCCAATGAGAAAATGGTAGAAATAAAAAATTGAGAAAAAAGGACAGATGAATGAAATCTACTATGATCCTATAAATTAAAACTTCACTTTCGTAGTAGAAGAGAAAGTTATCGAAACAATTGAAGAAAATGTTTAGTTTTTGATAGGGACCAAGCATCCAAATATCCGGACCGAAAAGTGGGTGAATATTGTTAATTATTATGACAACCATTTCTTTCCTCACCTAGACCATGCTTAATCACTACATTTCACTTTATCTTAGCCTTTTCAAAAAAAAAAAAACCGTCATTCTTCACCTAAATTAATTCTTTCTATATATAATACTACTAAACCCTCATTCATGAAGAAGAGAAATTATAAAAGAAATAGAATTAAACTGAAGTTTCACTTTGATATTAGAAATTAGAACAAATTACACTTGTTGAGTTTTTTTAAATTACACATAATACCATCTTCTTTCTATTCCTATACTAAACTCTTTTATGTTTGAAAACATACATGATTGAGAATCAGAAATAAATTACACATTTTCTTGTATCGATTTGATTTTAAAAGGAAACTAATTATTATTATCAGTCTATATAAACCAACACCATAATGTCATTCAGTCATGCGACTTCAGTCCAATATGCCTCTGATTTCTACTGTTTAATATGGTTCAGAGTCTGACAAAGATATCTAAAAAAAATTGCATCTTCGCCCAGAGGCTCGGAGTTAAAAAATGTTGGAAAACCGACTAACACTCCCTTATATGTTATACTAAAAAACGAAAATATTTTTCCAATGTTTTTTAAACATTAAGAAAGTATGTTGGGATAAGAGAAATAAAAAACATAAAGTTTCACTCATGATAGTTTCTTTTGCATCCTACCTGATTAAAATCATCTATGAAAAGTAAATAGTTTTATAAAATATCCATTTTGGTAATTAATTTTGCGAAATAACCTATTTTAGTAAAAAAAAAAGTCTCAAAATTATTTTATTAAAGACTTAACACAAAATAAAAATTTATTAGGAAACAAACATAAAAATTGAATATTTATTAAAGATAAAAAAATACATTTAAGCTTAGAAAAGATGAGTAGAGTAGATGATAAATAAAATAAAAATAAGATGTGTATGATTGAAGAAAAAATGAAGTATAAATATTCATTTTAGTCTCAGAGAATGTGAAATGATGATATATTGATCTTTAAAAGATAAGAAAATCAAATTTAATATCTAAATTTGTAAAAATTGCGACACATGCCATATCATTAAAAATAATGATGTAAAGAATTAGAAAAATGAATAAAAATAAATAGGGAGAATTAGGATCCTTCCTTTTGTCGTTTCTAACACTCAGGACATAGGTGTTTTGTTTTGAAAGTTGTTGATGGAGACCTATTCATCGATCCTACTTGACTATTGTCTTGGCCAATATATGGTATGAGATGGAAAAAAGATATTGATAAATGAAATTGTAATAAACGCGGTATTTTAATATTAATTTAACTTAATCAGGCATGCGTATATTTTGTGAATTTAATTTTTTTTTAGAGAGGAAAGAGAGACTTAAAAATTGTTATCCTTCAAGTTATATTTGTGGAGAGCTTCATAATTAGCCAAATTTATAATTACCTTACAATGAGATAGAGGTTAAAAATGAAAATCACACAGTTTGAGGCGGGAAAGTCTAACTATATCATTTTGCAAAATCTTGTTGCAATATAAAAATAAACCAGATTCGTAACCCTTCCAAAAATAATAATAATAATAATAATTTACTCTAATTTTCATCTTTGAAAAACTGTTTCTTAAAATTGACCAAAACCAGAAATGAGAAATCCAAGTACCATATATTTCTTCATAGAAAGTAGCATATTCCATTCTTAACTTTTCAGTCTTTATACACACTGCCACTAAAGGGATCAAAACTTGACTGCGAATTACGTTTATGGTTTTATCGGATATAATTTACCCATTCTAAAAAGCATAATGTACCCAAGCAGCACGTGCAGGGTGACCAACACCACAAGACAAACCTCAAAAACATTTAGAAGAAAGTCAAAAGTATCAAGCATGTAACTTCTTAACATTCACCACCAAGAAGCTGGCAACATAGACACAAAGGAGTAAATTCAGCCCATAGTAAAACGCAGCCTCCATGTTCATCATTTCATTTCCCTATACAAATTCTGTTAGACATGACAACCTTAGCAGAACATATAGTACCAGTTCCAGGAGAACACTTTCTGGACCCCTTATACCCTCCTATGAAGATTTCTTTGCCTATCATCACAGCTGAAGCAGTGGTAATGCCATTACAACCCCAAAGATGGAGAAGAGTAATAGCATCATCCACGTTGGAAATGGTTTTCTGTTTTTCCTCACTTCCTTCAACCCATCTACTCTTCTCATGTCTTCTCCATTGGATTCTAATTTCTTTTCCAAAACTGGCCTTGAACTCTTGTCGGGAGACGTATCCGATGAGACCCTCTCTGGAGCAGCCTGCTCAGAAAGCTGTTGCTGGTTGTACTTCTCAACATACTCAGGGAACATCTTCCTGAATGTAGCACTGCATGGAAAAATTATCGATACAACAGGAATTAGTTGTGAAAAATAAATTAAGAGACCTTGCTCACTTCCATTTTGAATGGCTGGTACAATATACTTACTTCTTACAGTTGAAAGAAAGGGAAGATTTTGCTAGACGCTGCTTCTCAGCAGTGGTGGTGTTTACACTGCCAGTGGTTGGACTGTTGTCCATCTGCAAAACAGAAGATTGTCAGATATCAAAACTCACAAGAAAACACTGCATACATGTTTAAGTATCAACTGCACAGGGAAAACATATGAGTCAACCAACCACAAGAAGTAGGAAAATTGTATTAGCTTTTTTATGCTATAATATATAAATATTGATCACTTGAGTTTTGTGTCCATGGCAATGATGAGGGACAAAGGTTTAACTCCAACCCCACCAAGCCACCCCACCAGCCCACCACCACACAGAAAACTCAGATGAGGCAATACAAAGAGACTAATATCTTCAGAGAAAAGAAAAGCCACGGGAAATGGAAGAAACTAGAGTTTATGTACAATATGAGAAAACTACAACATACCATGAATGAAAGAAGCCCTGTTAATATGCTGCATTCAAAAAATTGAAAACATTAGTATAAAGCTATAAAGCAATAATAATCCACATTTACTGTTATTCACAGATATCAATTCCTCATGCAAAAGTCAAAGGGTAAATAAAACAGTAAAAAACAAAACATAGTAAAGTGTATAAATAAAAGAACTTCATAACTAAAACTTTCTGACCTTGATACAGACCACATGGGATTCCAACTTTCTGGATGAACTGCAAAAGTAGCAAATCCCGCAGAAATATTAAATTGTAATATGGGTTACTCATGATACTAATTGTTTTGTGCTACAACAGAAAAAATAGCTTACAGTCACTCATAGACAAACAGATCTTTTTCTGTGTCATGAACCGTCCATTAGGTGTAGTCATGCTACATTATAGAAATATAAACTTTTTCAAATTCAAAATGGAATGGAACAGATAAATGAAAAATAGAATGAACAAGCAGACTACAGCAAGAAGGATTACCTGATTCCAGGAGGTTTATATGGATATTCAGGAGGAAACTTGATTTTTCCATAGTAATATCCACCTAAAATGGGACCAAAGGAATATAAATACTATATAAATTTTGATAGGATTACATAAATTGGGACATTTCAAAATAACAAAGCACATGGGGACTGAAAAAGTAAAATGTCAAATATGCAGTTATCACAATTTGCTAAACCTGCAAAAGGTGTTCCTTCACTTCCCTCCAACACATAATCTGAGACATTAACATAGAATAAGGTCAGTATCAAGTATCAACTACTCCATGGCAAACAACTTAAAATAAAATTGCTGATATCATGCTACAATATTTTCCTTTCTTGCTGACAATCTAATTAAGGAGGGTGAGCCTCGAAGCAAAGGTAAGGTTGCTGAATTGTGATCTGCTGATTACAGGTTTACAACATTGATAAAGTCCCTGTTTGGATAAGCTTCTCTATAAACACTCAAAGAAGAAGGAAAAGTGAAATATGCTTCTCTCATAAACTAAAAATAGCTTACCCAAAAAAGCTAATTTAACTTGTGCATAAGTTTTTTAGCTTATGGGAGAAACTTATTTCATGTTTCCTTCTTATTTTCTTTTTCTTTAAGGGCTTATAGAGAAACTTATGCAAACAGGGCCAAACACATATATGATATAGCAAGGGTTCAACATAATCTTTTTCTTCTTTCTGAACATGAGAGCTCAGCATAAATAATATAAGAAATGTAACAGTATGAAACAAACTTACGCCACTCAAGAATATCACTTGGAGAAGGACGAGCCACAACATGAGAAACTGGCTCCTGCAAATACAAATTTAAAATTAAGAATTACCCAGTTGACATATTCTATAAATATCATCATTTTTTTTATCTTTTTATTTATTAAAAGGAAATGCCACGTCAATGATTGATACAGACCCAAACAATTCACCATCGTAAATTATGCATTGTAGACTAATCAATCATGCAAAAATTATTCAGAGTAAAATGCAAAATATAGAGGATAGTATGTTCGCTGTCTCTGAAGCTCTAAACATTTTACCAGTCACAACATCAAATTACCAATTTCAGAAATATGTACAAATTTACACAGAAAAAGGAGAGAGAAAGAGAAGCGGTGAGATAACAGAACAAGCATAACTATATGGCTGTACCAACAGAATAAGTAAGATTTAGAAAGACAAAAGATGCTGTACATACTTTACAAAGGGCTCTATATTCCTTCTGAAGGCGCTTGATGCATGATTTCTCCGCCATCCAACAAATTTAGCACAGTATCAAGAACAAGGCCCTACACTATACTCTGTTATTTTACACTCAAATGCAATTTTTATTTCCTGCCAAAAACTGATCAAGAACATAAACATCAATAAATTGAATATATAATAAAGAAAATCACAATAAGCATTAAGCAATCTCTGTAAAATAGAAGAAGAAACAAAAAAAAAAAAAAATTACCACAAGACAAAAAGTAGGTTCTATGTAAAATATAAAAGGAAATGGAGATGCACGTTCACACATGTGTAGACACAACACAAGTGCACAAACTGACAAACACTGTAAACTGTCATCAGTCTAATTTAGGATCAAACCATTATTTGGTGCAGAGAGAGGAATTAGCACAACACTATTCACAATTACCATGGCAAGAGAATAGTGGCTAAACCAATTATTCAACTCTCTTTTATAATTGAATACAACACATCATAATTGGTCGTCTCATTTGTAAACTGATTCATCATATTGACTAAATTTCTCTAAGGATTCAATATTTGGCAGTATGGTTAAGTTGCAATCAATGGGTAAACTCAAAGACCAAAAAAAAACAACCCAGACAGAGCCACAAGTAACAGCATGAATATCATTTGTTTTATCTGATATTAAAGCTAGTGAAATTTAAGGATTTGCCTTGAAAACTAACTCCCAAAGGTTATTAGGACCCAACTTAACAAGAAACTACAAACACCATAAATGGACAGAACACAAACAATAATAATATCTATCCAATTCATACAGCAATACATACTCCTCTATAGTCAGTGCTTGAATTTTAAGGAATGCCTTTTAGAATTACATTACCACCAATTTCCCAAGAATCGGTTCTTAGAAGTAGACTAATCCTGTAAGTTCTAGGAAACCACTAGGATTGTATACATCAATAACCAACAAACAGCAGCAAACCAAATTCATTAATTTCTCAAATTATACCTATCCATGAACAAATTCTTATTGTACGAACCCTGCTCACTCTAAACAAACAATTTATGCTCCCAATCACTGTCAAGACAAGTCCAACCCTAAATTACAGCATATCCCTCGAATTCCCCCTTTCAATATCATGCCCCTTCTTCGATTCCACAAGTTAAACGCCCTGCCACTGAAGTAATTCTACCCACACACCCTGATCCACACAACCCTAAATATTCATTCTTCGGATGATGCACTTCCCATTGTTTCCACCGCGAATTCTAAAAGCAACAATTATACCCATAAATCAAAATTAAAAATTAAAAACGGCACAATCAAATGACAGAGATCAAGCCTCAATCAGACCCCCACAAAAAAAAAATATCAATAAACAGATTAACAAAATATATATACATAACAAATTTAAATCTGAAACAAAGTCAATCTGCAAATTAAACAACAGAAAAACAAAAATCACGATTTGATTAATTCGTTTCAGTCGGCATCGAGACAAGAAGCAGAGAAATTGACCTGAGATCCAATTTCTCGTTGTCCCAATTCAACGCAGAAGAAGAATTGGTCGCGAAATCGGTGTTAATTATATTTTCCCCCCTTTCGGTTACAAAGACAGAGAAGCGAAGGGGAAAAAAAGAGTTTGAAAACGACGGCGTTTAAGAGCAGAATCTAGAGAGAAAACACGTAAAGCTGCGTTTCCATTGTTATGTGCTGGATCGAGTGTTATACACCACCATCACAACCACTCTCTCAATCACATTTTCAGAGTGAAACTTCCTATGCATTGACTATTTTAGCCCTTTGTTATCAGGCCCACGTCACCCACACGCATGAGGGTATTTGTGTAATTCTGATTTTTTATGTCCATTCATGGAATTCTCTTAACCGTAGGATTTTTTGGTACCAGGTAGGATTTGACTTTGGCTAAGATTCTTTTTTTGGAGGACATTTTTGGCTAAGATCACTTTTTTTGAAAATACAATCTAAATAAAGTTGGGAAACGACGCATGAGAAACATATAGAAGAAAAAATAATCACAAATATGATAATCCATATAATGCGACAAAGAAAATTAAGAAAAATAATTTACATTAATATGATATTTGTAATGTAAGAGTGCTCATATATATTATAACTTATGAAATTTAATATGGTGGAATGCTTTCTAACTGGCTAGCCGGATCAAAAAATTGGTTAACTAGTCAGGTGACGGTTCAAATAAACTACAGAATTGACCTAAAGAAAAATCGGTAAAAAAAATGAAAAATCAATAAAAAAGAATATTGACATAAAATTCATTCATACTTTGTCAATAAAAAAATGTTTGATATAACATCATCTTACTTTTTTGTCTTAAAAAATAAAAATTAATATAAAATATTTGTTATTTTCTTTTGTATTCCGAATATAAACGGGTTATTATTAATAAATATTGACATATATTGTCAAATTTTAAATTCAACTATTATAATATATTTTATTTGAACTTTTATACGTACTTAACAACCTATTTAATTATGTTTTATTTTTAGTATTATAAAGTTACGCTAATATTATTTTATTAATATTAATTTTGGTTCGACCTCAATCACACAAAATCGATATACTCATATCATTGTTTTCATCGATCAAGATTTAAAAATATTGGTCTATTGGAAGGAGTTAACTCCCATACTCAAAGAATCAAGATTCAAATTCTCGTCTAAAGATGTGTCTACATTTAGTTTATATTCATGTTTCAAATTGGATTGTTTCAGTCATAATTCATAACCACTATTATGTTAAAATACATTCAAGCTTGTTAACGTAACTCTTCTATAAAAAAAAATGTCCGTTAACAAATTTAATATATATGAGAAATATATTATATTTTCTGTATTTCTCATATATATAGAGAGAGAATCTTAATTTCTTTTCCATTCCTCTTGTCTCGTGTATAAAACGTGCTGAGGTATGTGAGAAATAAAAAATATAGAACAACTTCCCCGTTATTATATTGCTTAGCTCTAATGAAATGAATCCAATATTGATATATTATCCGCGTATTTTATATATTATATATGTACCTCAATGGAAAATTAGGTAAAACAAACAAATTACGTTGATGATGTACTATAATTAAAAATTTATAACAAAAATTTAATTATTAAGATTTTGTTAGTTTATCTAATAAAATCACTGTTTTATTAAATGATTATTTGTTTCTACCTAATTCCTACTTTCCGCACTAAATTTCTGTAACTTCTTCCGGGGAAAAAGTGAGAAATACACAATAATGATAATGATATAATGCAATTGACCACTATGCATTAAATTGGAGTATTTCAAGTTTCAACCATTTACGGGTAGAATAGGATTTCTGACACCGTCCACCACCAAACACCAATTCACCTAACAATTTTTTTTTCTTTTTTCTTTTTGAAAATGGTATGAATACAATAATATAAATTAATAATTTCATGATTAGTTTAACAATAGTTACTGATGTATAAACCATTTTTCTAATGTGATGCGAAAGTTGCTACTTGTCACAATAGCAACCATGTATCTATTGTGGAGTTTTCATGTCATGTGGAAAGAAAGACACGAAGACTATAAATGTAAAATTGTGGAAGGGTATGAATGAATTTGTCCATTATTTTTGCTTTACGTGATTGTGACGATACATTTATGATATATCCAATAACTATTCCTAGTAGATGACTAACCGCTAACACCCTTGATGTTTCAAAGTAGTGGCATGAGTGATAATTTAATTGAAGAGTGTATGAATAACAGTGAATTTCATAATAGGTTCTAGAAAATGAGCCAACTATGAACGACCAACAAAATTTTACTGATTCTTGAGTCACCCTTGTGAAAACAAGCATTTTAATCTAAATAACATGGAAAGAGTACAGATTAAAATTGAAAATCCCATTTGATTTAGACAATTAAGCAACATGAACCTAAACCAATTACTACTAGACGTGTACCAGAAAACATGTCAATGCAATGTGATATCCTATTGGGTCTTTTCAGTTTTCATGGTCACCACTAGGCAAAAAAATAAGAAACTTTACTCTTGAATCTTTTTGTCTACTTAAATTGAACATATTGGGTGGCAAACAGCTACAGAAGCTACTAGTATATATTTCCTTAGAAAAGCTAAACCTCAGAGAAAAGTAGAGGCATGCTTCTGATACAAGCTTTATTATATGCTTAAATGCATGTCATCTCAAGAATTGCAGCACCCAGCAACTTCTCTTGCACCTTTTTGGTGTGATGGAAGTCATGTTTTTTCACTGAGCGTGTGTCAAGCTTGCCCCAACAAGGAAGGAACCAGGTATGAACATCCAACATTCACTTTAGCTGTTGCCTAACTAATAATAATGTTTGGTTCAATCCTATAACATATCACCTTTGGAGGAAGATTGGATTAATAAAAATTTAAATGAGTTGAATCTCAAGATTTAACTGCATCATAACAGGCTTTCCAAGTTAAAAAAATACTTATAAAAAATACCTATACATATTATTTACCAATGAGATTATCACATTATTTTTAAAGAAATTTAAATTCATATTTTTATCAGGATAAGTGTCCTTATATTTTTATCAACTAAATCAACCTTTTTGACTGTGGTGCAAATACAAAGAAGTCGAAGCTTGATAGTGTGTTTGATTTGTGGTGTGGTGAAAGAGAAATAATTATTTTTTCACGTTAAAAAACACAACTCTTTGTAGCTTCAAGATTTTTAGGGTGAAAATTTGATTATTTTTTTTTCAGTGTTACGGTGAAATGTACTAAATAGTTTTGTAAATAGTAAATACACATCAACATCACGTGGCTGATCACGTGACCTCTCTGAATTTCCTGTCCCTCTTTCCTGTTTTTCATCAAATCCCAAGGCTAAGACAGTACAAAATGTAGCAGTTACAGCACGTGATCCCAAAGGCATCAAATCCAAATTTTCAGATATTTACCATTTCACTTTCAGATTGTACTAAAAAGAAAGAATAAATAAATGCTGATTTCACTTGACCCTCATTGGCTTGAAGGCTCTTAAGTAATGCCACGGGCACTACACAGAATCCTCCACCACAACAATGAAGGCCTGGTCCTTGGTACTGGCAGCTCTTGCTTTCACACTGTTAGTGGTGTCATCAACTGAGGTTAATTACTCTTTGATATTCAGAGTGAAATCATCTTCTCATCAAGCTCTGAAAGATTTGAGGGGTCATAGAAAAGATCCTTCAAAGCAGGTGGAGTCATGTTTCCGAGCAATAACCCCAAGCAAATCAAATCCTACACAAAATAAGTAGTTCATAGTCTCATACGGTTAGGCACTGCAATAAGTGTATCTCAAAACTAGTAGAGCTTTTTATTTTAGTTTTTCATTGTAATTGCCCACTAACTTCTAAAGTTACAGATAAAATAAAACTGTTGGTGATGAATTGCCAATAATTATGTATTGAAGTTTACTTAGTATTTTACAATTTTTGCTAGTTAAGCTTGTTCAATTATCTGATATAATGATATACTTAAATTATTCTATTTCTATAATGAGAGCTTAATAGGATCACAATATAAGCATTAACAATTTTGTCACAAAGAATTTATTGGGAGGAGAATATATGTCTTATGTGTGTTTATGATTCTCGACAAAGATTTATTATTATTTTAAGCAAATACTACTTTGTACTAAAATACTACTTTGTACTAATATGGTGGTAAAAAAAAAAAAACATTTCATTTGATTTAAACTATTTCATTAATGTAAATTGACATGATTTATGATTTTTGTTTTTGGGTTTGTGTCTTTTGGAGTTGAAAACCAAACTCATTTTGTTAGTTTCTCAAAGCGCATGAATGTTTAACTAAATAAAAAATTAATTATTCAATTGTTTCTAGTAGTTTCTTAATTCTTGGAATTGAAAACACATGCGGATAAAATGATTGGATGAAATGTGTCTTATGTATTTAGCCTTACTTGTCAGCAAGCTGTCATGAGCCACTTTCCACAATAAAATTTGACTCTTTTAAGACCCTTCCATTGCCATATGGCACCATAAATAGTATTTGCTCTTGGTCCAAAATTTGTTTATTTTTTATTCATTGGAAAATAAAAAACAAAAACTCAACCTAAACTATCCCTAAGAAGGAGGGTAGTTGGGTGAGAAGGAGCATCCCAAAACAACAAAGGCTGGGACTGCCTGGCACCAGAGTAACCAAGTGATGAGCTACCTTATAAATTTTCCTCTCTACTAATACACTTGGAAGACAAAGACCATTGATGATTGACAATGTCCAAAATCACATTCACTAGAGCAGCATGTTTATGGAGAGGTGGACACATCCTTATTGTCCACGAAATTGCTGACTTTTCCTTATATAGTTGTATATCTATATTATATAATTACGAAGAGAGATGAACTTATTGTAAGAGTATTTTTTTTTTCATGTTCATTATTTTTTTTAAAATCTAATGATTGTAACAAGTAGATAATCTTAGCCATTAAATTTTAAGAAAATAAATATGGGGATGAGGAATAATTCTTTAGTTATTCAAAAAGTAAATTGATTTCTCTTATAATTATATATGAAAATATTAGTTTAAGATTGAGAGTTAAGTTAATAGATAATAAAAATTAGACATTTCAAACAATAGTAATCAAATTTGCGAAAAAAAGTTTGGAGGGAGAAATTTTTTTAATTTAGATAATAGTAAGAAAATCAGAAGTACAATTAAATTATTTTTTAAAACTTAATTAAAATACATTGATAGAGTAAAGATTTCTTATATTGTATTCAAATCTAATAATAATTTGTCATGTGTGATGAGATGGTTGAATTTTATAATAATCATTTTAATAAAAATTATGCTAAAAATGGTTAAAACTTAAAACTATTCTTATGTTATAAATTAAAATACATAAGAAAATGAAACTCTCACTCTCTCCCATCCTCTTATTAGACATTTTTAATATTTATTTTTCTCTTTTGAATGTATGTTTCAATTTTCACGTATTACTCTCGAACTAATTTTTTTTCCAATCATTTCAAAATATATTTTTTATTATTTTCATTTGTATATTTGATTTTCCTACCATTTTAACCTACTCTCTTTTATTTCATCTTTAAATTGAAATTCAGTATTTTTTTAAAAAATATCAATAATTAATGTTAACTTTATATCATAACTTAAATTAAGTTCAAATAATTTAGATATTTAAATATATTTATTTATTACAAAATTAAATATTGGTTGTGTATATGCTATCATCAAACAAAATAAATAATTTATAATATACTCAGTAAGATCAAGCCGTGGGTAATAAAATGTATCAGAAAAAGAAAAAGTCGTGGATCATATAAAAAAATAAAACCTTCCTAAAAGTTATATATAAAATTAAAAAAGTCTATTTTATAAATAGACTATTGTTTTTAGGGAATTTTATATAATAGATTAATATAGTTATAAACAATGAATGAATAATATTTTGGTTAATTTAATTGTTAATAATTTTGTGCCGTTCCGAAATTCCTTCCAGCTTCCTTCCAGCGTGTTCGTTGTTGCTGCTCGATCATCGATCCATACACACCAACGTGTCTCACTTTTCCAGTTACAGTTCGCCTTCAAACACACCAACGATACAACCGAAGAAGAAGAAGATCGCTATCGCAACCCTCACTCACACTTTGCCGAAATCGAAGCACATTATTGACTCCCTCCGTGATGAGAGAGCCAAGAGATGGAGCCAGGACCGATAGTTCCAAGCCCTCCAAAGCCGCACCACCGCCTCAGTCCTTCCCTCTCATTCTCGACATCGACGATTTCAAGGTACCTTCGCTAATTTCAGCTTAAAAACAAATTCGTTTCCGATTGAAGGAACTCGTTCTTGTTGCTGTGTTAGGGAGATTTCTCGTTCGACGCGTTGTTCGGGAACCTCGTGAACGACCTTCTCCCGTCGTACAAATTGGAGGAATCGGAATCGGACGGCGGAGATGCTCTGCCGAATGGGCATCTCCGCGTGCCGTCCGATGCGTCCAAGTACTCGCAGGGGATTGTGAGTCCGTTGTTTCCTGAGGTTGAAAAGCTCCTGTCGTTGTTCAAGGATTCTTGTAAGGAGCTGCTTGAGCTTCGTAAACAGGTTTGCTTACTTTATTTAGTATTTTTTATTTATTATGTTTTTGAGATTTTAGTTTGGGTTGAGGTGTTGGTTTTATTGTTGTTGTGTTTTTGGTTGGAAGATTGATGGGAGACTCTACAATCTTAAGAAAGATGTTTCGGTTCAAGACTCTAAGCATCGGAAGACACTTGCTGAGGTTAGTCTGGAATCTACCTTGTTTGTGTTATACAAAAATTTGCAATTGTTACTGCTGAATGTGTGGATCAATTGACATTGAGATTGTTTTAGCTTATTAATTAACTAGTAGTCTCAAGTACGAGCCTCCTAGATAGATACTCACAGGGAGAGTTTTGTTGCCTATAGCAGTCCTATTTGGTTTGAGTAGGATTGATTCCATAGAGTTTACACGTGGTTTCAAAGAAAACAATAAGATTGCAATTATTTTCTATTCCAAACCTTATGAAATGGGAGGGGGGGCGACAAATATATTACCCTTACCCTAGTGATATTTGGGAAATTTTTGTTTTCTTTTGAAAATTACATTGATTAGCTTCGTGCTCCTCCTTTTTGTGCTTTATTATTTTGGTGTTTCTGTTTTGGAGAATGAGTTTCTTCTATAACTTGCTATCTAGCTAGGCCTGATTGATCAGTTGGAAAGTTTGAGTTCAGATGATATGTTGAATTTTTGTGCATTTGTTTTTGTTTCCTTTTCAGCTAGAGAAAGGTGTGGATGGATTGTTTGACAGCTTTGCAAGGTTGGATTCACGAATTTCAAGTGTTGGTCAGACAGCAGCAAAGATAGGTGATCATCTCCAGGTAGAGAGTTCTTCCATGCGTCAACTATGTTTGATGGATGCATTTCGATCTCACATTTGTTTGTATTATTATTATGTTTTATGTTTTATAGGTTGGTCAGTTACTCCTTTGTCGTTGAAATATAATCACTTTTCTAATTTCTAATCCTCTTATATTTTTTCAGAGTGCAGATGCTCAGCGAGAAACTGCCAGTCAAACAATTGAATTGATAAAAGTAATACCAGTTCGTTCATTTGGTTTTTAATTTTACCATCATTTGTGTTAGGAAATTTACCTATGGTTGATTAATATCTGCAGTACTTAATGGAATTCAATAGCAGTCCAGGCGACCTGATGGAGCTTTCACCTCTTTTTTCTGATGATAGCCGTGTTGCTGAGGCTGCTTCGATTGCCCAGAAATTACGTAAGAATTAAGATGCGTTTTGAATTTTTTACAATGCTTTAACCAAATTCTGTCAATGCTATGCTAATTCTTTTAATTTTCAGGGTCATTTGCTGAAGAAGATATCGGAAGACATGGAATACCTGTCCCATCAGCTATGGGAAATGCAACTGCTAGCAGAGGATTAGAAGTGGCAGTTGCTAATTTACAGGACTACTGCAATGGTCAGTATTTTACAAAAAACTTGGACACCAAATTATTTTGTTTTCTTCTGCCTTTTTTAGAATATAAGAACTGTCTGATCCTTTTGGAGTAACTGACCTTACATAAGGGTATGACCAAAATAATTAGTTGCAGCCCATGAATGTTAAAACCCTGACTTCTTGGTTTCTCTAGTAACATGTTTGATTATTCTTTCACCATTTCTGCAGAACTGGAGAATAGATTGCTTTCTCGGTTTGACGCAGCATCACAGAAAAGAGAATTGACCACAATGGCAGAATGTGCCAAAATTTTGTCTCAGGTAATAAAGTTTTGTTGTACATAATTACATTTGAATGCACCAACTAACATATCAAATGCTGAATTTTTGGTAAATAAGTGCAACTATTTAACGAAATTAATATTTGCAATGCAGTTTAACAGGGGTACAAGTGCCATGCAACATTATGTGGCTACTCGTCCAATGTTCATTGATGTGGAAATAATGAATGCAGACACTAAGCTGGTTCTTGGTGACCAGGCTGCCCAAGCTAGTCCAAGTAATGTTGCTCGTGGGCTTTCCTCCTTGTACAAAGAAATCACAGGTTTGAAATATACTTTCTGCTGTTTGTAAAATGAAAAATTTCTTGGCAGGACAAATTATTGACAGTAATTTTTACAGATACTGTTCGTAAAGAGGCTGCAACAATCACGGCTGTATTCCCTTCACCAAGTGAAGTTATGTCAATTTTAGTTCAGGTACCAGATGACATGGTCTTCACCAAATATTGTGGCTTTGAACAGGTTGTATATTTTATTGTGTTCACAAAAACCTATGTTCTCATAATTCTGTATGCAGAGAGTTTTAGAGCAGCGAATCACTGCCCTTTTGGACAAACTGTTAGAGAAACCATCTCTTGTCAATTTACCTTCCATGGAGGAAGGTGGGCTCCTATTAGTGAGTACAATTAACCAACTTCCTTCATTATTATCATCCAAGTGCCAATTTTGACAGCAGGCTGATGCCAATGTGATTTGTATTTGATTTGAGGTTTCAGTATCTTCGAATGCTGGCAGTGGCGTATGAAAAGACCCAAGAACTAGCAAGAGATCTACAAGCTGTAGGATGTGGTGACTTGGATGTTGAGGGTAATGAATTAACTTCAAATATGCCTGATTTTCTTCATTGCAAATTGGTGAACCCATCCCTAAAAGGAACATTGGTTTGGAACATAGATGCAAATGGTACTAAAAAAGGAAATAAGAAATCATATTGGTTGTTTGTTAGACGTATTTTTTGACAATACTTTAGTACACAAGTGGTTTTGTAGTGAAACATGACGACAATTACATTTTCATAATTTGCCAACAATATAATCCAGTTTTGTGTCAGTTGTTGTCAGGGATTTGCTATTTAGTGTGTGTTTGGTTAGCTGAATAGCTGTTGGAATGGGCCAAAAGGATGTTCAACTTCAATGGCACAATTTTTTCCTGCTCAGTTTGATGCTTTGGATTGTGTGTATGTCCCATTTGCAGCATTTCCAATGGATTCCCAAACATAGCCTTAGTAATCAAGAGGGGGTGAAAATTGAGAATGGTTTTGAATTGTATTTTCTTACTTAACTGCTTACTTTGACAACAACTTATGTTTGACAGTGTAATGTAAGTGGTAGATCTGGAAGTTTAATTCTTATATGGCTTAACGAAGAAGGTTCTATTCGATCTGGGAAGTCTAAGTCCTCTAGTCTTGCCTCATGGCAATTTTCAAGTAGGACTTTTGACTTTATTAATTTTATGACCTTACCCATCTTATAAATATGCGGTAATGAGAGATATGTTTCAGTCTTGTATTATTTATTTCATTCCCCCTAATGATTAAAAAATAGTTTTTAAATAAATGTCAATATGTCCTATAGTCACATGTGCTTTGTGCTGGATTAAGAATATTCAAAATGTTATTAGGTGACTTAATAGAAAATTCTCTGATTATTCAGGTCTAACAGAGTCCCTATTTTCAAGTCACAAGGATGAATACCCTGAATATGAGCAGGCATCTCTTAGGCAATTATATAAAGTGAAGGTTTGTGATTGTTTCAATTTTTTCCCCTTACACTCGGCATATGCAGAAAAGTATTTTGTGATGATTCAAAGAGTACAACAAAAATCACCATTTATAGTTATACTGCTTTGATCATAAAAACTATGCTAGAATAATGATCAAACCTGATTACTACAAATAAATAACTTGACCTATCAATCCTAATGAAGAAATAAATCTAATTAAATCTGTACATGAAGAAATAATACACATGCGCCATATTTTACAAGTTACAACACTTTTCCTCAGGCCTGTGAATGGATGTTTATTGTTCATAGCTTGCCATAAGATCTATAATTTGTTCTGTGGGTGGCCCCTTTGTTAGAACATCTGCCAACTGACCTCCCAAAGTTTGTCTCTAGAAGGCTACTGTCTAACTTTTCCTTGATGAAGGGCCACTTTATTTCTACATGTTTTTGTCTTGTCACGCTGAACTGGATTATGAGAAATGCTAATCGAATTTGATGTTGCAGAAAAGCTTCATAGGAACTTAATACTTAATTCTGAGGTCATCAAGTATGATTTTCATCCATATTAGCTCACAAATCCTTTAGGTCATCAAGTATGATTTTCATTCATGGCTTGAACCCATTTCTCATGTTTTAAGGCTTCTTGTACTGGTTTGGGGATCCCAATAGAATCAATGGCTGAGATAAAACTCTGGCACTGCACAGAAAGGTGTTTAGTGGGCACTAGACACAAACTAGGGTATGCATATTTAACAAAGGATCTTTTTTCTTTTCTCAAGGCAACTGGCAAGTCATCGGGATTAGAATCACAATTGTTCAAAGGAATTTCCAAAGACTTGGAAGTACAAGTGCTTACCTTCAGTTTGGATAATTGGGATTGCTTTTGAACCAAGTTGGGTTTTCTCCTTCTCTGGTGTACCAATAATGGATTGTTGGCTTCCTTTCTAGTTGGTTCAAATGATTTTAATATGGTGTTTGTAGTAGTGCCAGAGGAAGATGTTGAATCCTGCACAGGAAGAAAGTCAAAAGGAGGAGAAAAAGACTAAAAGAGGACTCAACACGAGATTTAGTTTCTATAGCACTGCCTGAAGTTGAGGACCAGTGATAGTGCAATACTGTCTCATGACACTTAACATCCATGGAGACATAAAACTGGCGACTTTAGGGGTGATAGAATTTGGATCTTTTTTATGCCTGGTGCATGCCTATAAATATACATTTGACTGTTGTAGGATCCAATTTACCACACTGTTGACTGTGATAGACAAAGGCAACACAACCAAAGACATGGCATGGAAGACTTTTTATAAGAGAAATAAAAGGGAGTCATGGACTGTATTCGGGTAAAGACCATCTAGAACCCAGGCAGTTAACATGTTTATCAGATGGGTGGCAGTTGAAAAAACTCCCAAATAAGATTTCAGAACACTTTTGAAACTGCAAAGCTTTGATAACTTCAAGGAGATAGGCAATTTTTCTTTTCCACTACCCCATTTTTCTGTAGGATATCAACACACTTTAGCTTATGAATAACACTGTTTTGTTAGTGAAAATTAAGAAAAGATTGATTCACATATTCCTTTCCATTATTTGAGCATTTAATTGATCTTCCAAACTGAGTTTTAACCATATGAGAAAAGTTCCAGAACAGTTGAAACACCTCAAATTTGTCTTTCATCAAGTAAATCCAAGTAACCCTAATATATTCATTTATAAAAGAAACAAACCATTTTTCACCAGAAATTTTAGAAATAGGAGCTGGTTCCCAAGCATCAGAATGATCAAGTTCTAAAGGTTCACTGTATGATGGTTTTTGGCAAATACATGCACATCACAATTGAATGAATCAACGGACTCTAAAATAAACAAATGGGGAAACAATGACTTAAGAATTATGATTGTAAAAGGATGAGGCATTAGACACTCATATTGAAGCCAAATTTGGGAAGCCACAAACCCAAAACTTGTCTGATGACATGGAGTGGACACAATTGGTTTGGCGCTGCTTTTCAGTTATTCACATTACAAATAATATAACCTAACCCATTCCTTAGCAATTCCAATCATCCTCTTTGGTAAGATATTGAAAGACGCAGTAGGAAGGAAATAATGTTACTACAACACAGATCACTAGTTATACAACTTTGATCGTAAAACTATGCTAAAATTGTGGACATCAAATCAAACCTGGTTACTGCATATAAGGATACCTTGACCAATCAATCCTAATGTTGGAATAAATCTAATTAAATCTGTACAAAAAAGAAATAATGCACAAACTTCACATTTTACACATGTTACAGCAATAATTAGTTTTGATTGCAAAAGGCTTTATGTGGCTAAAAATTGCAGATGGAAGAATTGCGAGCTGAAAGCCAGCAGATTTCGGATTCATCTGGGTCAATTGGACGCTCAAAAGGAGCTTCAGTAGTTTCTTCTCAACAGCAAATATCTGTTACTGTTGTAACTGAGTTTGTGCGTTGGAATGAAGAAGCAATCTCAAGATGCAATCTCTTTGCTTCCCAGGTAATTAATTATTTGCTTCTCTAACTGGGATTTCAGAAGTTTTTTTTTTCTTTCCAAAGTATCCTCTGCAGTACTGTAGTTGCTTTGGATAACTGTAGTAAGGATCTTCTGCCAAGTAAGTTTTGTTTAATTGGATTGATGAAGCCTAATGAGCGAAGTTGCTTTCTCTAGGCATATGCTTTGGCAAGTTTGGATTTTTCTTCCATCTTTTTTCGTCTTAAAAATTTAGTTTAGCAAGGGAACAAGTATATTTGTATGTTTAAATTCATTTCGTGTTGATGAACTAATTGTATAGTGAAATAGTTAATTATGATTT
Organism: Glycine max; assembly: GCF_000004515.6. Lineage (NCBI taxonomy): Eukaryota > Viridiplantae > Streptophyta > Magnoliopsida > Fabales > Fabaceae > Glycine > Glycine max. The sequence goes on along the minus strand of NC_038243.2, from coordinate 3,859,351 downwards.
GGACAAGTATAAAAATTAAATAGCCTTTATATACTAATTCTAAATGTTATTTTTATTTTATTTTTTTGTATTATAGTTTATCAAAACGTTTTTGTAATAATTCATCATTCTGTGATATTTCCAATGTGTCTTTGTTTGGCACTTACCAATGTTTAGGTAGCTAAGATGCTGATATTTTGTGTTGAACTTAATATTTTAATCCTTTGTAGAATTATTGAAACTGTTGTTCTTTTACAGCCTGCTACACTTGCAACCCATGTTAAAGCAGTGTTTACTTGCCTGCTAGACCAAGTAAGTTAATGTCACATTTTACAGCATTCATATACTTGATACCTTCAGTGCATTGGAGTTCATTCTTCTGGGGTCATTCTCTGTCTCTTTTGCAGGTTAGTCAATATATAGCAGATGGGCTTGAACGGGCGAGAGACAGCCTGACTGAAGCAGCTAATTTGAGGGAAAGATTTGTGCTGGGTACAAGTGTTACCCGTAGAGTGGCTGCTGCAGCTGCATCTGCTGTAATTACATAATTTTTTTGCATACTCTTGTTAAAGTATATAGTATATATGAGCACATTTCACCAGACATATTCAAGATTTATTTGTTGATATGCAGGCAGAGGCGGCAGCAGCTGCTGGTGAAAGTAGTTTCAGATCTTTTATGATTGCTGTACAACGTTCTGGAAGCAGTGTAGCTATTATTCAACAAGTACAATATTGAGCCTTTATTTTTAATTAATATTTTTTGCTATAAACAAAACCCTATGGCTGAAATGAGTAATTTTCTGCAGTACTTTGCTAATTCTATATCTCGGCTTTTGCTCCCCGTTGATGGTGCACATGCTGCTGCTTGTGAGGAAATGGCTACAGCAATGTCAAGTGCAGAGGCTGCTGCTTATAAAGGACTACAACAGTGCATTGAAACTGTCATGGCTGAGGTCAGTTTTGCCTATAATATTGTGTGTGATAGCAAGTGGTCAACTATATTAAACATAATGGCTACTCTCTGTCTGCATAATTATCCTTGTAATAAAAAAATGGGCTGTTTCTGGTTCAGGGTGTTTCCTGTGTTTTTTCTTTTTCTAATCAAGTTTGAACCCTAGCTCCCAAACTCTTAAATATTCCACTTTAAACCCCTTGGCAGGTGGAGCGGTTGCTTTCAGCTGAACAAAAGGCTACAGATTATCGATCACCTGATGATGGAATGGCTCCTGACCACCGGGCAACCAGTGCCTGCACAAGGTGGATGTCACTTGAAATTCGAACTGAAACTAGTATTAGTACTGATGATATTGATATTTTCTATGATTTATATCTCTGTATGTATGTGAACTCAGTTGTTTTTAGTTTGCTGAACATTTGAAATTTTATGATTTCATTCTTGATGTGTGTTTCTATCTAGCAAGCTTTCAAAAATTGGATCAGTTCAAGGATTCTAGGTCCAACCAAGCTTGTTTACATACATACCTATAAATATATAACAGTATATAAACAATATGATGTATGTTAAGTATACAAGTAGAATCATAGAGGAAAAATTGAAATATATCTCTAGCACTGGTTCGCTGGTTTCTAAGCTTCCACTTTTAGAGGGTTGAACAGACTGGGCAAAACACCAACTCCTGATCTCCCTTGCAAATCTGGTTGGTTTTAAAAACAAGCAAGGGTATATAGATTATAAACACCAACTCCTGTTCTCAATGTTACTTAAGGGGCCAAGTTTGAATCATTTTAACATTGTTGACTGGGATGGATTTCATTTCATATTTTCATCAGACAATGCATTAGAGTGATGATATCAATGTTTATTTTTCAAATTTATCTCTCCATCTTTGTATTCCTAACTAACAAGGATATTTGGTTTTCTTTGTCAGAGTTGTTGCTTATCTTTCTCGTGTGCTGGAGTCTGCATTTACTGCTTTAGAAGGCCTTAACAAACAAGCATTCCTGACTGAGTTGGTATGATATTGTATAGCTGATCATTGAATATATTGATTTAATGTCTTATTTAATCAAATAGTTGGCTGCTTGTACAGAATCAAGCAGATAGGCGGATGATCTTTTCATAAAGTTCTTGGATCTTATAACAAACTATCATTAGTTGAAAGTTGTTTTTGTAGATGACAGTATATATGGGTATTATTTATTAGAGAGAATCCTTTTGAGTTTATCATTATTTTAATGGGGTAAAGGTTTTTTTACTTCCTTGTTGTGGTAGTTCTGTCCCTAATCAATGTCTTACTGATGGAGAAGGGTCCACATAGTGATTCATTTGTTGTGTCCAAGGAAGATCTTGCCATTATCCAATGTTAATGTCAATCCAATCTGTCTTGGGCAGTTAATCTGGTACAAAGTGACACTGATTTGCTTCTGCCTGAATTTTTTTTATTTCTTTCAACAATATACTTTCATCTACTTATATTTTATTATTCAAAATTTTCAAAATTTGGAATCCGTTCAGTCCATTAACTCATAATGATTGCTTCTTTTTTTTTGGATAATATTATTTGAACTTTATCTTTCACATTGATGATATGGATTATGGACTCTGTCCATACCACTTAGTTGAGCTATGTTTTTAGACAAAGATATAGCAAGAAAATATAAAATGAAAATTGTCTCGGAAAAAAGTTAACGGTGCATTAGTTCTACTACATGTTTTTCACTTGCATCAAGTGATTTGATTTGTACTAAATAATAATTGTGATGTGCCATGTTAGTTCTATTACCTGTCTTACTTTCACTCGTACATCATTATTTTACCAGGTGCTGAAATGGTTATGGTGAAATACTTTGCGTTGGTTGGACTCTTTGTCCTAATTTTACTGATAACATGATAATTTTTGTCATTTTAGGGAAATCGCTTGCACAAGGTGTTACTAAACCATTGGCAGAAGTATACGTTTAATCCAAGGTAATAGGCCAGGGTCCTGCATTCCTTACTTTATCTATCTTGTTACCGTACATATTACTGTAATACATACTGCTTTGACTTGGAAAAAAATGTTCATAAGCTAATCACAGATTGATCTTCCTCAATGGTCTTTCTTTTACCCTATGTTTTGTAATGGTTGAACTCTTTTAGCCACATCTATTTGTGTATTTTTAGCTTTTATGGCAAGTGTTTTTATCTCCAACTTTTTTCAATTTTTATGCTGACAGTATTTTATGAACTTTATATATATTACTTACTAGTTCTATAATATCCGCCATTGTTGTGTGCCCATGAATCACTTTGCAGTGGAGGGTTGCGACTGAAGCGTGACATTACTGAATATGGAGAATTTCTGCGTAGTTTCAATGCTCCTTCTGTTGATGAAAAGTTTGAATTGTTGGGCATGTAAGTTGAACGACATGCAAATCTTTTCAAATTTTTTCCTGTCTCCCATTTTTTACATACTAATTTCTTAACACTTTCTATAGAATGGCCAATGTATTTATAGTTGCTCCTGAGAGCCTTTCAACTTTGTTTGAGGGCACACCCAGCATACGGAAAGATGCGCAAAGGTATAATTACATTGGATCTGTTAATGCAATAATTTATGTTTTATGGTCTGCTGTTCTATTACTAGTACACCACCACAGCCACCCATATCGTTATAAGTTGACTAATGATGGTATATGTATATAAGAAAAGAACTTTTCCTGTTTCTGTTCAATTTCCAGAGATTTCATATGTTTAGGTTCATTGTTCATACTGTTTCCATTTTTCATTAGGTTATTTATTTTATGATTTCTATTTTTTTTTGTGTGTGTGGTCTTATGAGCTTTTCTTACACTCTTAATTTGTTTCATAAAGTTATTCTGGGGTGAGAATAATCCCCAATCATGGTATTAGTTGTCCCTCCACACAAACACTTGACACTTAACCATTGAATTCAAGCTTTCTTACCACTGAAGCCACACTTTGTGGTTCACCACAAGGTAATTTGGTTATTTAAGAAGACAACTATTAAGGGTTCCATTAAGATTAGTGGATCAAATGGAAGATTGTTCAATCAAAAACGGGTAGAGGAAAACTTCAGGAAAAACTTGAAAATGATCTGACTAAACAGTTTTTTTATGATAGCCTAATGATGTTGACTGATAATGTTAGGATAAGTCTTGGTGGTGGTGGTTATTAGTCAGCCCCCCTCCCCAACACACAGAAAACACCCCAATCAGCTAATAACCTAATGTCGTTGCCCATGATTGCTGATCAAAATGTTATTTTCTCTGCTATGCACCAGATTTATTCAACTTCGGGATGACTACAAGGCTGCCAAACTTGCGTCCAAACTAAGTTCCTTGTGGTCTTAACAAAAGCGGGCTTGTGATCTAAAATCTTCGGGGATGACTACATTCACCTGTTTATTGGCTATGGGCGCTGATGCTTGAACTGAATTCATTTGGTGGTGTTAGAAGAGTGATTAACAATTTGTTCTATACAAAATTATAGAAGGTTATTCAATGGCCGTTTTAGTAGAATTGAGTGTTCTTTCTTGCTGAATATTTGGAGGCATAGATAGGATGGGAGACCATGTAGATTTGTATTTTGTTTTATTGTGCATAGTTTTCCTTTGTGAATGTAGTTGTATTTTTATGTTTGCGGAGCTGTTGATTTTTGGTGCTAAGTGGATCATGCTTAGACCGAGTAAATATAGCCAATACTTGGATTCGTGGTGTAAATTAGTTTCACTCTGTCGTCTATGGAATGCAGTGTTTCATTATCATGGTACGTGCTATTTGTTAATCAGGCACCTCTGTGTTATTTTGTGCGCAAAAGAACGCTCATATTTGGAGGAAAAATGACCGATTAGTTGTATGTTGAATCATTGACCTCAGATGTGTCGAAAACTCATTTCTGAATTCTGATTGAAGTATTGATCCCAAATGTAGAAGAGGGGAGGGAAGAGTGACACAAGTATTCCTTTATTATTGAAAATATGCATGATATAACAGATGTTACATGAATTTGTAGGATAGAAATGAACACTGTATCTACTGTAATGAGTAATAAAAATGCAAGTTGCAACCACCCAAACTGCCTAACCAATAGCTAATTGACCGTTATAAAGAGGTATTTTGACTTGGAGCATACATTAATTATGCGAACGTGCATGTCTGTTACGCCCTGCAAGCTGCAGTTGGTAGGATGCAGCTATATCAGCTTGGAACCCCACCACCAGGTTCTTTGGATTCCAAGATTTGGTTTTATCATGGATGGACTCAAACAATCTGGTGTAGTCATTTCAAATTTGCACTTTGCTTTTGCCATAGTGTGAAAGGACTAATGGCTTCTTTACAAATTAATCACCTTTATTAACCATTGTTATTAGCATCCCTTCCCTTCCTTCTCAAATCTAGTAAAGGCAAAGGCTCATGGTCACTTCCTCCCTTTGATATGACAGTAGCTTTATCGTGTGTTGCGCAATGCATATGAAACATCTCCACCAACTCTAACTCATTCTTTTGGTTGAGATTAAATAGGAAGGAAAGAAGAAATTTTTAAATTTTTGTATAGGTTCCACACCTTTATTTTTCTATTTTAATTCAAATATTTCTTTTCTTTTTCTATTTTATTCTTTTCTCTTCACTCCAACCAAATAACCCCTACAAGAACGTGTCATTACTTCATTGAACCTCGACGGAAGCTGCCTTGTGCTTCTTGCACATCAACAACAAAAATTCCTAATAAATTTTAGTTCAAAGAATGTGTTAAAAAAAATATGTTAGAGGATGTATTGTTAACATTTCTCTTCTCTTATTGAGGAGTGCTAGCAACATATTCCTTGTTGGAATTGATTGAAAATTAAAAAGATTAAGGAGAAATTCATTAAATATTAAGTGAGAATTTTTTTTTTCAATAAATTTCAATCAATAAAAAAATATATTTAGAAGAGTATATTGTTAACATTTCTATGAAAAAAAAATACGACGATATAACAACTGTTACACGTATTTATAAGATACAAATAAAACGTAGAGATTGCTGGAATAAGTAAAAAAAATAAAAATGCAAGTTACAACCATGGTTGTAGAGGGGGTATGCATAGATGATGGTATTTAGGCAGAGTATGTGCATGTGCATATCATTGTTTGAACTCTACCCTTTATACTTTGGTGCAAGAGAATAATTTTTTGCTTTCCTTATTCTTTTTTTATTCTCTCCTTTTACTTATTCTTATTAACCTGTTCTTTTTATGCCCTATGATCTTCTCTATTTTTTTGTTTTTCAATTTTCCCGCATTCTCTTCAAGAGAATATGGTGGATACTGATTATTATAATTTGTGTACGGATCTTTGTCCAAGAATGTAGATAAATGGGCTAGTACTTAGTAGGTTTTCAGCTTCTGTTTATTTGTCCAAAAATACCTTGAGAGTTGAGAATTTAAACCCATGACCTTATTTATATATTATTAATTTATTTGTTTCTAATCTATTCTTATTCTCCTGCACTCGACCTCAAATCACATAAGTGAATTAAAATAAAGGTTCTCTTTATTCCGCAAAAAAAATAAATCAAAAGGGGGTAGAGATACTATTTTTAGGAGGTCCAATTTCATGTTTACAGCATAACAGACCCTTCTGCAGTAATTTGATTAAAAATTAAAGAGGCCGAGAACAAAGGTTTTTTCACATTGATTCAATTGTGAAGCGCGAAATACATAAATAGGAGAGTTTGTTACAAGTGATAGAAATAGAAAGATAATGACCGAAGATAAACTAGTAATTCAAAATTAGAGATAATGACAGCTAATAAATCTAATATTTGAATTTGAATAAAATGAGAGATAAGTGATATATCTGTTATTATCCAATAAAAATAAAAGTTCTCTTAATTCCGAAAAAAAAAAAAATCGATGGTCTGGAATTGGTGAAGTCAACAACATAAGTTATTAATGATAAAAAAAAAAAAAAACCACAAGTTACCGTGGGTGATAGCTATAAAACATTGCTAAGGTTACCTATAATAGAACCTCATGATTAATTGCGTCATTACCAGAGCAAACAAAACCAGAAATAAAGTAGCTAATAGAAATTGATGGGGTATGGGAACAAAGCAATATGAAAGTGAAAATGTTCCCCACTTTCACTGCTTAATCAAAGATGCTCCACTTAGTCCAACGTAATATGATATGCTTTCTCAATGCAGCACGAAACTAAAGTCACACACTTTGTAGCTGGTCTCCAATAAGAAACAAATAGTGCAAAAAGACCTATTTCATTTTGTTTTGACAATGGCATCGTCCTTCAAATCACAAATTTTTCTAATTTTTGGGAACAAAAGAGATACGCATGAGGATGGTGCTACCAAGTCAAAGGCGCAAATCACGGTTTGAGTTTTACAAATTATTTGAAGTTCTTTCCAACTAATTAATCGAAATAATTGAATCAAATAAATATAGTCAAAATTTAAGAGGCACATATATATCTCCTAAAGTGAAAGAGACCGAGAGCTTGCCGAAATTGGCGTAATTGTTAACATGCCAATGCATGGAGGGAACTAACGGTAAACGTAATAAGTGTCTCATATAGTCATATTCTTTATTTGGTTGTTAATTATTGGTAAGCGTTGGAACTTTGGTTTACTATAATTAAATCCCTTCTTAGTTAGCTGATTGAGAATATCTGCATAGTATTATGATATTTCATATTTGTGCTTTATTTTTTTATGGCTGCATTACCTTCTATTTGTGAATAAATAATACATTGGTCTAATTTAATTATATGCATACAGGAAATTCGTCACGTGTCGTGTCTGCATAAACTCTTGCAGAATCAATTCTTGACTCTTTCTATTGTAATTTTTCTCTGAGCCAAACAGATTCGTTACATACATTGATGCATATGTACATTAATATGTGTATTTGATGCTTTCAAAACTGTATTACTTAGTGATATACTATATGTTTTTTTAACTTCTTTTTATAATGTATCACTTTACCAGATTATAAATAAACAATTAAGCATTATACACCTTTTTTTATGATGTCTTTTTCTTATCACGCATTCAACGGGGAAAACGCAAAAATTCAAACTCACGCAATGCTACACGAGTGTTTTTGGACATATTGGAGGTATAAGTTGGCCAATATTCACAACTTTTCAGTTTCGAAGCTGTCAAATTTGTCACCGCTATGTCTATGTGTTTATTATATTTATTTTTATGCATATAGCTATACCCGTACATACTTGGATGCAATGTATGCAAATAGATTGGTATGAGTTCAAATACTATGGGCCATGACAAAGTTATTGTCTTTTTTTTCTCGTTGTCCTAATAAATGTACAACGCAGTTAGCACGTGTTCTTCAGATAAGCTTAATTCTTTTTTTGGGGGTTACATTCATATATGATCATTTATCCAATCCATTCAATTATATATAAGAATTGTGCACATACCATTATTGCGTAACATATTTTATTGGAAAAAAATTTAAAATTTATTATTTATGTTATCGTGGATTGTATCTTGTTTACGTGGGAGAATGAAAAGTAACCCTGCACAAGGTGTTGTTGTACAAGAGATTAGTTAACTTGTAATGGTAAAGCTTTAATTGTATGGGAATTAATCTCTTTCTTCTTTGGAGTGTATACGTGGTCCAGTCTTCCTATCCGTAACCTCCTAATGAGTGAATGGATAAGTAATCGGATAAGAAATTAGAAAAATGTATTATTAATGTGAAGTAAGTATCTCTTAAAAAGTAAGTAATACTCCCTCCGATTTCTACCTAGATAGTGACTAAAATTTCTCATATAATAATGTTATGTCTTAATATCAACCTCATGCACGAACTCAAATCACTCAAATTCTTCTTACAATAAGCATAGATCTTATATGTAGAAAGCACTCGAGCTCCTCCTTAATAACCCTTCTACTTACATACACCTCTCGTATTATATATATATGCACTCGTTCTACTTACATTCTCTTCTTCATAATTAGTTTCTTTTTTTAAAATAGTTACCTAGCTTGCTCATTTACTAACTTGAGCATCATAATTTTTGCAAATAGCTATACCACCTCTCCCTTCAATCTCGACAAAGCGATTACATTATTAACTCTCCATCCAATATAAATTTTGTGTTGGGGAGGGGTAGAAAGAAAGAATGCTTCAACATAATTAAAATAAAAAACGTGGCTGGTGCAATAGAAAAAAAATGAATATCCATGGTAATATCATGGAGATGAATAAAATATTTGAAAATGCAGTGTCAAAGACAAATGTCTCATTTAAAAATGCATGGGGGTAAACAATCGCAACTTGCCTTTAAATTACTACTTTGATAGATTGAGAATCAGGACAACATGCAATTCACTCCCCATAATCTCTCCGCATACTCATTTTGCTTTTAGATATGTGCACGAGGCAGCAGTAACCAGAAGTTTTATTTCAACAACGTCAAAATTAACTTAATATAAAAGTATTTATTATATTATAGATAAAAATAATCTAGTAGTTATTTTTAATAATTATAAATATTAATTTGAACCTTACTGATCTTCCAAATTCGTCTAATGTGTGGAAGATACCACCATCAGTTGAAGGGATGTTTTACCATCGGACCAAAAACTTTGGAGGTTAAGTCTCAATTTAATTTATGTTCAATTCATACTTGAATTTTTTTATTTTTAAAAAGAAGGGGAAAAGAACAATAATTGAAAGAAGAAATTGTCCTGGAGTCCAAATAATGATATAGGGCGTATTTTTTTTTAAAAAAAAATCCTTTTTCTATAATTAACAGTAAAAGTGAATTTTTAATGAATGCATGCATATAGCCTGTCAAGCTTAATTCATGTAACCGGATAGAAATACATGCGGTAGGCTATTTTTTATTTATTTATCAAATATTATAATTTTCATACCAGTTCTACTAATTAACTAATTTAAATTCACTCTCTATATAATGAAATCCAAATAAAATAATAACAATAGAGTGTTGAAAAAAAATATCAAAGAGCATATATATATATATATAGAATGACGGAACCAAAAAGTTTTCTCAGTGATGACAAGAAATAATTTCTAATATTTTTCATAAAAATAAAATATAACCAGATATTACAAAATATATAATATTATAATAATAAAAATCTAAAGTACTTAAAGTTTTTTTACAAATTACAATTGTCTTCTACGTATTTTCATACTTTAAAAATATTCTATGATTTTTTCATTATCAATATTATCAAAAATATTTCTCTCTATGTAACTAAACAATTATTTAATTATTAATCTCTTATGTGATTCTACATTATATTCTTCCCTTTGTAGAGAAATATTTTTCAACAGTTGAAATTATCATAGGGAAAATCAAAGCTAAGGTAAAAAAACAAAAAAGAGAGAACAAAAAAAAGTTAATCTCCCTTTTGCTTACAAATAAAACTCCTTACACTATGCTAGACTTCATCAACAATTTATAATATAAATTTGAAAAGAGTAAAAGACTATTTTTTTTTATAAAAGTCTTACCACATTTTCTCAAAAATTGGAACTCCGCAAAGACCGCAATGCTGTCAATGCACACAGCACACACGCCCGTGAGTGAGACTACCGTGATTCTATGAATGTGAATAATTGAATAAGTTTAAGAATTAGATCTAATTAGATTTAAGAAAAATGAATAAAAAGTGTAAGTGAATGATGAAGTGATTTAAGGTGAGAGATGATGGTGTTTGGCCATTCTAAGAATTGGGAGGATAAGAGGGAGTGAGGGATAATTCACATTATAAACAAACTTGTGAGATAAGTTACTAATTTAGTGTATGAAATGCAATTTTCATTAAAATAAGCAACACTAAGATATCATTAATTCTTATTTCTTTATATAAAGAATATAGTAAAAGAAAAGCACTCCTAAAAGAATTATAGCATGAAAATTTTAAAAAATATATTTTTTACTCACCTCTTGAAACAAATAATTTGAGTTTATTATTATCTTTGTCTCAACAAAATTTATTTGTTTTTTTTTTTAATTCTTGAGCAACCCACTAACATTAAGAGGGACTATTTATTTTTGTGATTCTCATAATTTATTTGCGTAATTTGAAATTATATCTTTGAGATTTGTTTAATCAATATTTATTTATCTATTATTTTTATTATCTTTATCTAATATAATATATTATTATATTAATATCTTTTTTAAAAAATAATTTAATATATTTTTTTCATTTACTAAAAGATATATTTAGATAATCTTTACCTAAATAATTATTGGATTATTTTTGAGATGTTATATGAAATTGTGTGCTCTATGTAGTGTGCAATGTGTTTTTTTTTGTATTAGTGTAACAATAATGAGAATTGGACTAAATGTGTTGGACCTGACTTCTTTGTTGTCCCTTTCTCAAAGAATAATAGAGAAACCAATTTTAAATATTTTGAACTTAAATATTTAATTTTTGTATTGAATGTTTTATATCTATTTAGACTTTAGATTAAAAAAAATACAAGAAAAATAATATATAACTTTTTTATGGGGGTAAAATTGTTTTTTATATACATTAACAAATAATAATAAAAATTGATGGGAGTAATTGTCCCTACAACAGATAATGTGTATTCACCAATGCATGCATATATATATATATATATATATATATATATATATATATATATATATATATATATATATATATATATATATATCAATTGCTAATATTCTATTTATATAAATAGTACTCAATAATTATGTTAAGGAGGAATATTTCCATATTCCATTCCTCGTTGGCATGTGATCCTTTTCTTAACTTAGGCATCGAAAGCATAAAATAGGCAAAAGGGCTCATTAAACATGCAATTAATTAATTTAACAACTCAGTTTACTACTGCACATGAACGTGGTTGTTAGGTTTTTAATTAGTCTTAAACTTGACCCAACTCTTTACATAAACATAGAGTGTGGTCCTCTCTCTCTCCATATGTATCCTTTATTCTTCAAGTCTTTATGAATACTCCAAGATCAGCATCTCAATTGTATATTTGTTTATCACTACTTTGTATGTATTTGATTAAAAATCAAACAAATACTTCCACATAAACCCTAACGTGATTTAGTTTGATTTTTAATGATAATAACAATATATTAATCATACTGAGATTAGCTTTTTACATTTTGATAAAACTATAGATATGCGTTACTCCTACGTACACACACTTACAACAAGGTATTTCAAACATTAATTTAAGTATTCAAAACAGTTTCCATTTGCACCAGTTTTCAACTGAAAAATGAATATTAATAAGCTAGACATTAGCATATGGCCGTGGCCCTAATATACGGACTCTATCTTGCATGGTTGTTGAGGGCTGATTGGAGAGGGAGAGAAGACGGAAAATAAATTTTTCGTTGTATATTGATACGTTATTTAGAGTACATGTATAGATACGTGAAATTATCACAAGTGGCCCTATATATATATATATATATATATATATATATATATATATATATATAGAGTGCATATACTTCCCCCTCCTACCTCTTTTTTTTTATTCTTTAACACCTTAATTTTTGTCATGAAGAGATTTAAGTTGGGTTGTCCGCAATCAAAATTTTAACTTTTTCATCTGTTCTTCAACACTTTAATTATAAATAGAAAGAATAATTTTATCATCTATTAAGTAATAGGGTTTTAAAATTATGAAAAAATAACAAACAAAAATAAAAGTTTAATTTTAATACATTTTTAGTGTAAATTCTTTTACATTCTCAACTAATTAAAAAACATTCTAAATGTGACATTTGAAGTAATAATTATTATTGCAAACAATATCAATTTTATCATATATGAAAATTCATAATTAAATGAGAGCATTAAAATTTATATTAATACATTTTAATTAATTCTAAAAAGAAAATGATTTTTTTTCAATAGTTTACTCAAAAGCCGTGTCAACTTCTAGACAAGCTCGCTCACGATAGCGATTATGGATAAAAATGTGATGTAATTATCACCCCCAACCCAAAACCCAAAAGAATAATTAAGTCCTCATAAAGTAGTGCATATTTTGAAAAATTAAATAAATAATTGTCGTTAATAATAAATAAAAGAACAGATTCCCATTTTCCCACACATTTATAGTTTTTATTGAATATATATTTGTATATATAAATTCAAAATATTTCATTTTTATTCATAAAATAACTATTTAATCTAAACTTCATGCAAGTTTTAGAAACGTCAAAAAAGAGTACACAATTACGTACTTATGTTTACACAATGCTACAGACGTATATGCTAATTTTTTTTGGACTGGTATATATGTTAATTATCAATTGCTAGTATTATTGAAAATATTGATAATCAATTAATGATTTCTATAGTAAAATTCACCCAAAAAAAATCTACAGTAAATATTAACAATTGATAACTAACTCATTAATAATCTGGTGCAACTTAAACGTAGGCTTTCAAGGCTTTCAAAATCAAAAGTACACACACATATATATATAAACATTACTAGAAGGTCATAATGCTACTGCTTGAAGTATTGATTGGCTTAGTTTGGATTGAAACTAATTAGGTTAGGACTACCCCTATATTGTCATGTAGTAGTGCTTCCCTCGTGGAAGGTGCTACTACAAATTAATTAATATCCTTATACCATGTTTAGACCTCTTGGCACAAACAAACACGTCATGATCAATAAGCTTCCTTTGAGATATAATTTTACCAGTACTTGACTTTATGCGTATTACTTTCGTATTCATAAAATTCCACATGTCCATGTAAATGACCAAAATAAAGCCATAGCAAATGGTCCCATCTTTGCTCGTCATGCCGTAGAACAATGCACTAGGCACAAGTTTCCTAGTTCACCTCTTTTTCATTTATTTTTTTTCCTAAGAAACAACTTTCTTATTTTAGCTCAAAATTGCGTTTAAGTGCTACGGGCTATTTTTCTCATAGTTTTATGTAGTTATAGTTTGCTAATTATATGCCTTCGAAATGAAGTTTATATGTATCTTACTTAAACTTTGTTAGTCACTTTTGGATATGATTACCTTAAATAGTAAGGCACAATTATGAATTGAAAATAACATATTATTAGTCTACAAAATATATTCCCACACTAACAAATAATATGGCAGCTGCTAAGCTCGATCGGTTCAATTTGATATTAAAAAAAAGTGAGATTCTTATCCTAAATCAAAAGAAAGTACAAAAAGACTTAAATTGTTTAAATTTTTTATATATAGAAATTGAAGACATATATAATTTTTTTTTTATAAAACTTGCATATTTCGCTCAATCAACTAAATCAGATTCTCTTGTAATTATTTTAAATATATACAATGAAGAAAATCATTTTATTCGAGCACATGCTAATAGACGAATAATTTAATACACACGCTTGACAGTTATACGATCTCAAAAGATGAAAAGGCTAGACCGAAAAAGACTGAAAAAACAGCAATATTTTTAAAAACAATTATTATTCGTTCTCTGGATTTCAATTAAATAATGAGCAAAAGTGAAAGATAAAGATAAAAATATCGAAACTTGTGTTGCTTTAAAGTTTTACAGATAAACAGAAATATAGAACAAAATAATTGATTAAACAAATAATGACACTAGATAAGAATAATAACCTGTCAAATAGGTGGTATAATAATGTTATATAAAAGTTTTTAAATTAAGGTCTTTAAAGTAAGACTTTCTTTGAGCCATGATTCTATTAACTTTCTTTAATTTTGACTTTAAGATACTACAGTTTAATGAGGGGTATTTATTTCCATAAGGAACTAAAGTTCATATATTATTAATAACAAGAAAGCTTAATGTAGTTTGTAGATAATTCAGTATTAAGGCTTAATTTATGATCGTATGTATGGGAAAAGACTTTGATATGATAGATAAAATTTATTTTAAAAAATAATTTATAATTGTTCTTACTATGCATAGAAAATATTAATAATTATTGATAAATACGTTATTAACCAATTGTAAAAAGTTAATCTATTTCTCTTACTACTTTAATTTGTCTGTGCTATGATAATGTTGTATTCAATTACTACATAGAGTATGTGTTACTCACTTTTCAATAACCCTAAGCCTAAGGTTTTCCAACAGACACTGAGCTTTAAAATATTTGAGTCAGGAACATTATTCAGCCAATAAATTTTTATAGTTTTTTGTTATTTCTTTTTATATATTATTCATTTTATTTTACAGCTCTCTCTCTTTTTTTTTTTTTTTTTTTTTCCCCCCCCCCCCCCCCCCTCAATTAAACAAAACTTATTATATAAAAATAATTTCTCTTATTGTATTAGGATAAACAACAAATCCAACGGCCGAAAGGAACAACCACCTTACATGAAAGTACGTAACTCGTATACGACAAAAAGGAGCCAAAGGCAGAGGATAGCAAAACAGTATCGAGTTGTCATGAAATTTGAAGACTCATGTTATTCTTTTTTTTTTTGGAAAACAATAAATGTCTATCTGATTTTCTTGTAGATTGAAATAGAAAATAGAAAGATGCGGAAAGAAAAAACAAAGCAGAGAGAAAAATAATAAATATAATAAATATTGATTAAAAAGAGGAATAAAAAGAAAATGAGGTAAAAATAAGATTATATTATACATAGTAACCTTATTTTATTCATATGCATTTCATGTTTTATTTTATTACAATAACATTTTATAATTTATTTTTCATAAATTTTTCTATCACATTCCTCCTACTCTTTCACGCTTGTCTGTTTTCTTTAATATCTCTACGTGGAAAATGTTTTATACAAATACAACAACTCAATATAAATTCTACTTTTTTCATGTTCTAAAGGAGTGACTCAAAAGTCTGTAAAAAAAGAAAAGGAAAAAAGGAACACTCCAAATCCAATTCTCCCAACCCCAACGTTTGATTAGTGGGTTTTAATTTGTTTGCTTTTCACACGTCCCCTTTTCCGTGTCTTTTGTATTTGTGTCTTATTCTTTCTTTCTTTCTTTATTTTTTACCCGTACTATTTGATCATGAATCCCTCTCTTAAAAACAAACAAACATGAATATATCACTTTTTCTTTCTTTTGCCCCCGTCTTCCGTTCTAGCTCTCTCTTTTTCACATACTATGAAGTATCGATACCGACACCAGACACGACATGAATACGAATACGAATACGAAAACATCTGTAATATCTAAAATATAAATCGTAATAGTACGAGTGTCGTATTAATATCCAACATTGACACAAACACTTGTTGGATACCAAACACTACAAGAGATTAAAATATCTGTAGTTCATAGAATCACACGTCTCCGAGCTACGTGCCATTCAACAAAATTCTCATAACACGTGAATACGATACAATTCTCATAACCCCGCAGCTGAATTAGCTTAACAATATTGGCACCCAGCAGTAATGGCCATACTTTTCTAAACCCACATTATTCACATGGGTCCACTTCCTACTATTCTAATCCTTTTCATTACAAATTTTAATATTCAACTATATGAAATGCTCCAAATCTCCTTAATCATATCCTAAAATTTTAACAAAAATGCTTAATGTATAAGTTATGTTTAGATAAACTTTTTCATAAGATACACTTCTTCTCTCCAAGTAATATTCTACAAGAAAAACATTTCAATTTGAGTTAGTTATAATCACGATAAATAACAAAATGTACTTTCAAATATTTAACATAATTATATATTAAAACTCAAATTCCAAGACTTTTAATTAAATTAAAACTAGCATATTAATTAATTCACATACACTCAATAGTTCTGATCACAATGTTTATCATTACTAAAATTTCAATTAAATTTTGTTATAGGAACTGGAATCCAACATTATAAGTAATTGTCTTCCCCCTATCTCTCCACACCCATTTCTTTTTCTTCCTCCTCTTGATCTTAACCATGACCAACCCAAAACTAGGCTATGCCGGAATCTCCGATTCCGGCAACCACATTCCCTCCTCCAAGAAAAACCACAAGAAGCTCCTCCTCTCCCTCTTGGCCACCCTCCTCGTGGCGGCTTCGCTGGTGGCCATTGTTGTCGGAGTAAAAAATAAAAACTCCGACAACTCTGCCACCAGCACCCCCCTCTCCCTCTCCCACCACTCACACACGATCGTGAAGAGCGCGTGCAGCTCCACATTCTACCCCGAACTCTGCTACTCCGCCATCGCCTCTGAGCCCAATGTCACTCACAAAATCACCACCAACCGCGACGTCATCCAGCTCTCCTTAAAAATCACCTTCCGCGCGGTGGAGCAAAACTACTTCACCGTGAAAAAACTCTTTACCGAACACGACGACCTAACAAAACGCGAAAAAACCGCTCTCCACGACTGCCTGGAAACCATAGACGAAACCCTCGACGAGCTCAGAGAAGCACAACACAACCTCGAGCTTTACCCTAACAAGAAAACGCTCTACCAGCACGCCGACGATCTCAAAACCCTCATCAGCGCCGCCATAACGAACCAGGTCACGTGCCTCGACGGTTTCTCTCACGATGATGCTGACAAGCACGTGAGGAAGGCACTGGAGAAGGGACAGGTGCACGTGGAACACATGTGCAGCAACGCATTGGCCATGACGAAGAACATGACCGACAGTGACATAGCTAACTACGAATACAATATGAGAGTTGAAAATAATGGACAAAATGGTAATAGCAATAGGAAGTTGTTGGTGGAGAATGATGTTGAGTGGCCGGAGTGGATTTCGGCGGCGGATAGGAGGCTACTTCAGGCGTCGACGGTGAAGGCTGACGTGACGGTGGCGGCGGACGGGAGCGGGGACTTCAAGACGGTGACGGAGGCGGTGGACGCGGCTCCGTTGAAGAGTAGTAAGAGGTTTGTTATAAGGATAAAGGCTGGGGTCTATAGAGAGAACGTTGAGGTGCCTAAGAAGAAGAACAATATCATGTTCTTGGGTGATGGGAGGACCAACACTATCATCACTGCTAGCAGAAATGTTGTTGATGGTAGCACCACCTTCCACTCTGCCACCGTCGGTCAGTTCATTACTCCTTAATTAATTTAATCAATGCATTGCATACCATACAATATAAACTATGTAAGTTATTAATTCATCATATTAAAACAAGTTAGGTTAATCTCATTGGTAAGAATAAAATTCATGTCGGGTGTAGATATAAGTTTGAATTTCTATCATAGAAGAATCTTGTTTGAGATGTTGAACTTGTAACTTTTAACTTTATGAAAAAAAATAATCGCGCTATTCATTCACTTTGATGAATTCTGAAACCGTGTTCATCTAAACTTTTCATCAAATGTGATGGGTTATAACGGTCATGAGGATTTTTAGATTAAATGTCCCTACCATGTGTGAATAAGGTACGAAGATATTTCATATTCGACAAGATAATAAATCTCTATCTTTTCAAACAAAAAATATTCATTTTTTATTCGTATAAATTGTGATATATGTATTTTGTTAATATTAATATAATTTGCTAATAGATATAATGCGGGGCATGTGGTGTCCTCAGAAAATGCTTGTCCATTAGTATTAGCAAGATTTTGTTTTAACAATGACGGCACGGAGAGTAAAGAGTAAAGTTCAGGACTGGGGGTTTCTGACAACTATCAAATACAGTCTTCAATAATAAATAAACTATAGTACATTTGCAAAAGTTGTCGATATTTTTCTAGAACATGCATGTGTCACAAAATTAAGGGTGGAAAGATTGAAAAGGTATGAAGCTCCTTCACTGATTGATCCCGTGAAAGGTTTGGTGAGGCTTGAGATAACTTAGCATGGTTGGCCCAAAATATGGTTAACCAGCGACAACAGCACTGACTTGTGCTGTTATAAATAAACAATGTTAATTAACTCCTATAATTTCGGGATATTAAGGTCCCAGCTAGAAGACAACAGAAACAACAATTCCCGGTCAGATAGTGGTGTAATAATCCTAACTTTGTATCATATTACATGATTTGGAAATCTATCTTTTCAAATCAACCATCATTGTCAATAAAATTGGTTTGCATGCACATGGGTTGCTCTGCATTCTGATTTTTATAACTATTTTTTTGGTCCTTTGTAGCTACTATGTCTGCCCTAGTGGTAAGTTTTCGAGGTTATTTAAATTAATTCCCATGTCTAATGTCTTGCTCATGTATGTTTTCAAAACATTTAAAATACGTTTTCAATAATTTAAAATTTCATAATTTTCCTTTTCTCTTTTCGCCTTTTCTATTTGGCTTGTCAATTGTTTTGAGAAGAGGTCTCTGTCTACAGTCTATACAATGTAATGTATAGTTGAAAATTACGAAACATTACATGAATTAAAAAATTAATAATATAAAATAAATGTTAGGTTTATATATGTAGATTTGTAAAATGCCATCTATACATTATTACTTTTTTATATTCTTAATTAAATTATATAAATCGAAACAAATATTGTTTCCTAAGCATATGAAAACATATAAAGAAATTAAACTAACTATAAATCATTGTCCCACTGTTGACTATGGTTGCTCAGACAGAAATTGACACAATATTCTTTAAATGGGGCCGTTTATATTTGCTTTCTAAAAGGTTTCTTAAAAATATATATTTTTTATAAAAGTTAAACAAGTTTTTCAAAAATAGCAACAATTAGAAAGTCTTAATAATTGCTTTTCTTAAAGGACAAAGTGTGTTACTTCGGGGAGGGGGGGTTCTAAAAGATATCATCAAATCAAAATTTCAAACCTATGCATCCTTGATTGAATTGCATGTATGATTTAGGATATCGTTATTTCACTTTGAGTTTCTTTATGAAAATTAATATCCTCTTTTGTAGTACTTTGTAATATGTTTTAATTTTATCTAAGAAATCATATTAAGATTTTTACATGGAAATATTTAATTTGCTAGAATAACTTTTTCTCAATAAATTATTTTTAATATAAAAGAATAGAATTTTTGAAGAAGGATGTTCTTTCTTAATGGAGAAAAAAAGGGTTCGGATACAGCTAGACAAAATTTTATTATTTAACAATGACTTTATATATGCCATTCTAGTTCCCCGGTCTTTTTGACATTTCTTTTCCACTTTGAAGCCACGAGCATTCGGTGATGCTTCCTTCTACCCTATTCTCTTCAATCATTCATGCGTTCTGTACAATAATATAATATAGTCATATACTTGCATGACACATCACGGACAATCTAAGCACCCCCATTGTTTTTCCTTAATATGTTTCCCTAACCTGTCATTATCTTCTGTGATATAAAACGTCTAGCAAACTAAAATATGTTATTGTTTAATTATTAGTAAATCCAACTTCTAATATTGTCTTATAGCGTACATTGCGCATATAGTCTATAGCATATCTCACTTGTCCCCTTGTATCAAGCCTTTGTTAAACAATTGCCCCAATTCTATCGTATTAATTTGATGATAAGACCATTCAATTAATGCATTATCGTACCCTTTGAGCTGTAGTTTGTACGCACCTATCAAACTATTTCCTCTTGACTTGCCTCAAGAGAAGTCTATTGGTCAAATTTAAGTGTTACGTACAAGCTTCCACCGGATATGCCTTCCATTTACTAACACTTGGACCACTCTATTGCATTCAATCCATTCAACCAAATATATTTATGGTATCTATAGTTCGAACCTATATATTTAACCACCGTGGTTAATTATCAAACCCATTCTTTATATAAATATGTTTCTAAAAACTAAATAGAGATTTCAAACTTCAAATTTTATCAATTAAAAGAAAGTGGAATTCAATCTATGATTGTGTTTTACTTTTCTAATAGATCAAAAAGTGTATACCATTCAAGGAATTCAAATTAGGTTGATATTCATTGGCACACTTCAAAATAAATGTATGCCTTTATTTTGGAATAAGTACGGGCAACATAAATTAAAAGGTGAGCACACCTCACACGCAACTCTTCTAGGCTCTCTCTTCTAGCAAGTAAACGTGTGTAGTACATACATGATTGTTATTGCCTTTTCATTTTTGTCCCTTATATGACTCTTTTTGTGTAGTCACTTTTCAAGTTTCCCAATCATAATTTCTACTCTTTTTTTTTTTTTTTGCGCATGCAGCTGTGGTGGGTTCAAATTTCTTGGCCCGGGACTTAACATTCCAAAACACAGCGGGCCCATCAAAGCACCAAGCTGTGGCCCTAAGGGTTGGTGGGGACCTCTCAGCATTCTTCAATTGTGACATCCTAGCATTCCAAGACACCCTTTATGTCCACAACAATCGCCAATTCTTTGTGAAGTGCCTAATTGCTGGCACAGTGGATTTCATCTTTGGCAACTCTGCAGTGGTGTTCCAAGACTGTGACATCCACGCCAGGCTTCCTAGCTCGGGCCAGAAGAACATGGTCACGGCCCAAGGAAGAGTTGACCCTAACCAAAACACTGGCATTGTGATCCAGAAGTGTAGGATTGGTGCCACTAATGACTTGGAGTCTGTGAAGAAGAATTTCAAGACATATCTAGGGAGGCCTTGGAAGGAGTACTCTAGGACTGTGATCATGCAAAGTAGTATAAGTGATGTGATTGACCCAATTGGGTGGCATGAGTGGAGTGGGAATTTTGGATTGAGCACTTTGGTTTATAGGGAGTATCAGAACACTGGGCCTGGTGCTGGTACTTCTAATAGGGTCACTTGGAAAGGGTATAAGGTCATCACTGATACTGCTGAGGCCAGGGAATATACCCCTGGAAGCTTCATTGGGGGCTCTAGCTGGTTGGGCTCAACTGGGTTTCCTTTCTCTCTTGGGTTGTAAATTATGTTCAACTTTTGAGCATTATAATTGTTACCTATTATTGTTATGTTTTTTATTAGCAAAAGGGCTGAAGCCCAAGCTAGAACCCTCTACAGAAAGGCACTCCCTAGAGAAACAAAGTTGACCAAAAAATTTAAAAGAAAACAAAAAAGGAAAGAGGGAGAGAGAGATTATTGCTGGAGAGGAGGGGGTTTTAGTTTGTCTTTGGTTGGGTTTTAGAACACACCGTGTTCTTCTACCTTAGGCTATTTATTCTGATTTTGCCACTGGCTAAAATAATCATGATAATAAGTGTATCAGTGTAAGCCAAAGTTTTGGCTCGTTCAAAAATTGGATTTTGTTTTCATTTTATGGATAAATTATTCTATGGTCCGGACCACCACTGACCAATTAAAGAGCGACACATGGACAACTTGTTTTATCATCATGTATGTTGTCATTTAAAAGATGGTACTACATAACCACGACACAAAAACACATACAATCAGTGCAATGGCGCGATGGCTCTCAATTGTTATTTTCAGGGTTGTGGATTATGCTTTGTGATAACAAATTGCACCAGTATTGCGGTCGAGTTTAATTCAATTTAAGACCAGATAATCACGAGATATGAAGTTAAATATATTAATATTTTGATTTTAAAACCATTCACCATGTTATGTGGTTGTCCCAGCATGTAAGTTGTTACTAAGTACAATCAAGTTTGATAAAGAAAAGTAAAAGATTCAAATGAAAATGTAGATTTAATTACGTATTGATTCAATTGAAAATTCGAATAACAACATTTTTATGAATGCTTTTTTAGCAACAAAAAATATATATTGGTAAGGTAAAAGGGATACTTTAACCCTTTACATATTTGTTCAAAATCAACCCCTACTGCTATTTCATAACCTAAATGATAATATCTAAGCCCTCCTTTCACAAAACATTAATCTATTGTAGTCATCATAAAAAGAAAAACCAACCCCCTACATATTCACCTTATATTCCTATGAACCTATACCCCATAAACCTGATACCTCATATTATAACAGTGTCCCATCATTTCGTAAAGAAATAGAACATACATGGCAATAGGAAGAGCCGTTAATGTTACACTATTATATTCCAATTAATGACTCTTGATTAGGTTGCATTGCTGGACAAAACAACATATACCAATCACAAATAAAAAATAAAAGTATCGTCCCCCAACACCCACTCGCCATATGTGACGGGAGAAGGTAAAAATCCACAAGAGAAAAAGAAAGAAAAAAAAGTCCTCATAAATCTTAACAATTTGAGTGAAATTGTTTGATGCATGTGTTGTTTATATTTTTTTTTAATTAAAAGTTGTATAAAATTCATTAAAATTAATAATAATAAAAATTCATCAAAATTTGTATACTTTTTTAATATCACATGACATTTTATAATTTTTAAAAAATCTTAATTAAATACCAATAATTTTTATTGTATTTTTTAAAAAATCATAATTATCTTGATGGGTTACTATAAGACTTATTTTTATTATTTAAAAGTTTTTATTGAATACCAAAATTCTTTGAAATCCTAATTAAATACACCTCACTTAAATTCAAAAACATAATAAAATCGTAATTTTGTTATTTTTTATTTTGCTTTTAATTATTTAAATTACGATATATATTATATTTTAATAATAATAATAATCAAACTAATTAAAATAAAAATTATTTTAATAACGATACATGTTACCTTTTTTTAAAATAATAGTGTTAATTCTGATATAAAATATCCTTTTAATTGGAATTTGAATTAATGACTCCACAAGCTATCCTTTTAATTGTAATCAAATCAATTACAATAGAAATTTGTATCATGATTAATTTTATTTCTATTAAAAAATGTAACTTTTTTAATAATTAATTTGATTTTACAATGATAACTTCTGTAATTTATTCAAATTCAATTAAAAAGTAATTTTATATGATACTACTTAATTCGACTACTATTAAAAATGGAAAATTGTATCTTAATTAATTAAAATTTAATTTTAAAAAGATAAATATTACCATTAATTTGATTACTTAAAAAAAAAAGTAACTTGTAGCAATTGTTTTTCTTAAAAATCTAACTTAACATAAAACATGTTTTCGTAAAGCAAAATACACAACAAAAATGTGTTTATGTTGTGTGAATGACGGTATAAACTCAATATAGAACAAAATACTTCTTTTTATGTATTTTTCTTCACAGATGTGAATTTCTGTCAAGGATATTTTTGAAATTCCAAATATATTTGGTGGGAATAGCAAAGATCAACTGGGAATAGCCATCCCCATTACAACCTTCTCTACTCTTATGGACCATTTACTTGGGCTAGGAGATGCTTTCTAAAAGAGCTTGACTCAAACTATAACAAAACAAAGATTTTTGGAGGAAATATTTTTACAAGAGGTTGACACTTGACACTGTCCAGTCAAAAGTTTTTATTTTATTTTATTAAGAGTAAATAGATAAATTATAAAATAAAATTTTACTAACATATTATAGATGATAATTTATAATTTTTTTATTAACAATGTATATATTTTTTATCTAAAAGTTATATTTAAAGTAATTTATAAGCGGATAAAAATTATCAAAATTAAACTGCCAAGTTTAAAGTATTATATTAATAAATCAAAGGATTAAATATAACTTATTAATGTATTGAAGTTAATACTGAATTGTTTAGATATTATTTAAGTTTAATTTTTAGAAAAAATAATTTTAGTAAATTTTTTTTATTGAACTATGAATTAATCAAAGTTTTTTTCTGTAGATGAATCAGAATATTAAAAAAAATGTTATATAAATAACGAATATTATTATCGTATTATTTGACTTGCTTTAAGTTAGAGGTGAATAAGAACGGCAGGAAAAGGCATCCCATTTTTAATTATTCGTTTAATAGGCAACTAAATTTGCAATTTTTTATTTTTTTTCAAAAGGGGGGCAAGACCAAGTAGGAAACCAAGAAACAATCAAACAATCCGTATGTGTATGGCGCGATTACCGGAATGTTGCCACTTGCCTTGCAGCCTGCAATTAATACATTGCCACATGCCCTACATCCAATAACAAATTTCTGTACACTTTTTAATCATAAATATCCTCTCAAAAGAAAAAGTTTTAATTTCTTCTCAAAATAATTTTTGTTTTAATTAATTGAGGCTTGTACACCAGAAAAATCAATTGACTTTTTTTCCCCCATATAATTTAAAGGCACACTACCCTCAGTGGAGAAACTAGGTATCCAATAACTATAACCAAAATGTTTTAATTTAATCCTTCACCTCTAAAAATCGCAAAATACGTATACAATTTTTAAAAAATTAATTGATGTCATTTAACAATAGTTTTTTGATAGTTTGATCAAAACATGGTGCATTTTAATAAATAAAAAAGTTCCTTTCTCCAGAACGCAAACCGTTGTGGTATGCATGGATCATAGAAACAGCTCAGATTCACTCTGAAATGAAAAACTAATGAAACCGCGTCCCCTTATTCTGTTAGCCTGCCATAATACCATTTCCAAACCGTGTACAAAATATAAAAATTCAGAGTATTGTTGCAAGCAAATAACAAAATAACTCGTAAAATAAACCAAGAGATAAATAACAACCCCACCACCACTTAAATAGTAAAGTAATTCTACGCATCAAAGTCAACATTAATTGTCCTCGACTTGTTTGGTTTTGTTGCTGGTTAAGATTTATGATAATGAAACGCGTATCGTATCTCTGTGTAAAAGTTTTTAAAGGAAGGTTTGATACCTATGCAAATCAACCCCCGAAACACCATGATGCTAACTTCTCGAATGATTGCTATGCACAAAAATGAATTTGTTCTTAGATGCTGAATTACTCTTAATCTTAACAAAGAAGCATTGCGGAAAGTGTACTTTCCACGTTCTTATCCACAAACATAAATAAGAAAGAAAAAGAAAAACACCCCTCTTTTTTATCCTATGCAAAATTGTATTTTTGATCCCTAGTTTAACTCTAATTTCGAATTTAGTTTCCTAATAATTTAATTTACAGATTGGGTTCTCTAAAATCGTGTAATGTTAATCTTCTAAGCTACAATTAGACGTTGACTGTTACCAAGTGATGTTGTCACGTATCATGTTCTGATTTAATGAAAACAACAATGAATTTCATCTTTCATGTAGTTGACATCCAATCAAAACATACGTGACAGTCATTATCCAATAAAAATATGACACGTAACAGTCAATATTATTTAGTAACGGTTAACATTGTTCTATTGTGGTATGAGTGACCAACATTGCACGGGGACCAAAACTGTAATTTTGAGTTTATCCTAAATAATTTTTTAAAAAAAATAATTATTACCATGATTTTGTGTAGCATGTACCATGATTTTATGAAAGTAAAAACAGTAACATTCCACGTAACTCTAAAGTGTTACACGTTGAATGATAGTACTAGGTAATAGGTTTTCGCTTTTTTTATTATTTAATTAATTAATGTACAAAAAGAACATTATAAAATGCGTTCAAAACTCGAAAGTACTTCCATATAAAACCAAGACCAAACCAAGCCTAGAAAAGAAAACAGTTGCAAAGTTGGAAAGAGCCATTTAATTACTTTTTTCAGTACTGAGTGGACATTGGCACCAAACAAGCATGGATACAATCAAGTCCTTCAAGGGCTACGGCAAAGTAGACGAGTTGGAGCAGCAAGCCTATCAGAAGAAGACACGTAAGCGCCTCATAATCATCGCAGTCTCTTCCATCGTTCTATTTGCGGTGATCATCGCCGCGGTCGCAGGGGTTGTGATACACAAGCGCAACACCTCATCATCGCCCTCCTCTGACTCGCCCCCGCAAACTGAGTTAACCCCGGCCGCGTCACTCAAAGCGGTTTGCCACGTGACTCAGTACCCTAACTCGTGCTTCTCCGCAATCTCCTCGTTACCGGAATCCAACACCACTGATCCGGAGCTCCTCTTCAAGCTCTCTCTCCGCGTCGCCATTGACGAGCTCTCGAAGCTCTCGAGCTTTCCTTCGAAGCTCCGCGCCAATGCGGAACACGACGCGCGTCTCCAGAAGGCGATCGATGTCTGCGGGAACGTCTTCGGCGACGCGCTGGAACAGCTCAACGACTCGATCTCCGCGCTCGGAAGCGGCGCCGCTGAGGCCGGAAAGATTATCTCTCCGGCGAGTGTTGGCGACGTGGAGACGTGGATCAGCGCCGCGCTCACGGACCAGGACACGTGCCTCGACGCGCTCGCCGAGCTGAACTCCACCGCCTCGCGCGGCGCGCTGCGCGAGATCGAAACCGCGATGAGGAACTCCACGGAGTTCGCGAGCAATAGTTTGGCCATTGTCACGAAGATCCTAGGGTTGCTTTCGAAGTTCGATTCACCGATTCACCACCGGCGGCTGCTAGGGTTTCCGGAGTGGCTCGGCGCGGCGGAGCGGAGGCTGCTTCAGGTGAACAGCAGCGAAACGACGCCGGACGCTGTGGTGGCGAGTGACGGTAGCGGACAGTTCAGGACGATCGGTGAGGCGCTGAGATTGGTGAAGAAGAAGAGCGAGAAGAGGTTCGTGGTGCACGTGAAGGAAGGGCGTTACGTTGAGAACATCGATTTGGATAAGAATACGTGGAATGTGTTTATCTTCGGTGACGGCAAGGAGAAAACCGTCGTCGTTGGTAGCCGGAACTTCATGGACGGCACGCCGACTTTCGAAACCGCCACCTTCGGTAATCAGTTTACATATAATTTCTTTTTTTATTATTTATTTATTGCATTTTTTTATCAATTCTATTTTTCTAATAGTATTTGAAAACTGCTGGATAATCAGGATAATTGTACTTTCTACTTTAAGTTTAATTATTATTGGTTTAATGTTTTTGGCATGAATTAATTCTGAATGCATGATGAGATTAATGGGAAATGAAGATTCAGGGATATGTTGAAAATTCATGTATCTGATTGTATTTTAAAAATGTGTTCATATGAAGATTGGACTTTTTAAAATTTATGATAATTTTTCTTATAAAGAAAATATATATGATTTTGTTAATATATACTTCCTGATTTTGTTAGCAAACTATAACAAAATAATATTTTAAAATAATACACTCATACTTAAAATATATATATATATATATATATATATATATATATATATATATATACACACCGGTTTCTCCACTGGTTTGATGGAAGGGACGAATTTGTTTGGATTGGTTGTTATGCTGCTATGGAAAAAAAAAACAGGTTTGATGGAAAAGCATGTGGCATGTGGCATGTGCTTTAGCCTTTAGTGCTTCTGGCGAGCCACATGGTTCCAATGACATCATGTGAAAGCTGATCCACTCTCGCAAAATTGGCTGCCTGTTCCCTCTTTCATTATTATGACCCATCAACACCAAGCATCATGCTGTGTTGTGCATCATTCCATGTGAATGTCTGCTTCACTTTCACATATGTAATATCCTCGCTATCCATACATTCTGTCTTGAGTTAGACTTTAGGTGCTGCTGACCTGTTTTTATGCTTGAAAATATTAATGTTGATGCAAACTTTGACAATTTTCACTAATGTTAACTTAGTGATCATTCAATTTGCAAAATCCCCCACATGGCATTAAACCCACATTTGCTGACTCTGTCATATGAACCTGATACGATGGTTCAGTGTAAGATCTTCAACATGTTTGAATGCATTGATACTACTACCAAGTACTAAATGCTAACTGGAAGCATGTTAATTTTTGCAGCTGTGAAAGGCAAGGGATTCATTGCCAAAGACATAGGATTCGTGAACAATGCAGGTGCATCTAAGCACCAGGCTGTGGCATTGAGATCTGGCTCGGATCGTTCTGTGTTCTTTAGATGCTCATTTGATGGCTTCCAAGATACCCTCTATGCCCATTCCAACCGCCAGTTCTACCGTGACTGTGACATTACAGGCACCATAGACTTCATATTCGGCAATGCAGCTGCTGTGTTCCAAAACTGCAAAATAATGCCTAGACAGCCTCTACCAAACCAGTTCAACACCATCACAGCTCAGGGCAAGAAGGACCCCAACCAGAACACCGGAATCATAATCCAGAAATCAAAATTCATTCCCCTTGGAAACAATCTCACAGCTCCCACATACCTTGGTAGGCCATGGAAAGATTTCTCCACCACTGTGATCATGCAATCTGATATTGGGTCATTCTTGAAGCCAGTGGGGTGGATTAGTTGGGTCTCCAATGTGGAACCTGTAAGTACAATCTTCTATGCTGAATACCAGAATACTGGGCCTGGAGCTGACGTGTCCCAGAGGGTCAAATGGGCTGGTTATAAGCCCACTCTCACGGACGTGGAGGCAGACAAGTTCACTGTGCAGTCCTTTATCCAAGGCCCTGAGTGGTTGCCAAATGCTGCTGTGGAGTTTGATTCCACCTTGTGATTTTAACACTATAGAAAGATATCAACTGCTAATCATATTTTACATGTCTTTAATCACACTCTTGTAACATGTATTACACTCTACACGCATTTTTTTGACCTACTTTTGAATGGTTTGTAAAATTCTTCTAGACAATGCGTTTTGGAAAGATGTCAAAATTTCAAATGAAAATCAAAATAAAAATTGAACATATGACTTCAAGGATAGCCTGTGTATGAGCAACTATATTGAGAGTTACATATATAATTTACTTTTAAAAAAATGTATTTTTAGTTTCTCTTAAAAATTATTAATCATTTTATTTTTTAAAGTCAGCAGATAATCATTTTATATATTTTTATTTAAAAACTAAATTCATTCATATAAAAAAAATATAAAGATCTTACCCGTAGTTAACTGAAAATAGATAAAACATAAAAACTGAAAACACATTTTTCTATTTATTTATTTTTACCCAAGCAATCGTTTCATGAATAATCTCGGATAATGTTGATAGAACGGTTCCAATCTGATACACAACAACAAAAGTAAGATGACATCATCAATATATTCCTTCTTTGATTGCAGCTTGGAAGATGAAAATTATCAAACTAGGAAGATGAAAATGCAACATTATATTTTCGGGTTAGTCTTCTTCTATCCAGATACTAAACATTTCTAGTAGAGAGAGAAAGACACAAGCTGTGAGAGATTAGGAATTTGAATCTCCCGAAAATAAAAATTAATAATTAACAAAAATGATTTCCACACAACAAATGGCCATGGACTCGCTGTTGTGAGACATATGATGACAAAAAACCCACTTGCCACTGCATTGAATTCAAAAATTGAACTCACCCCAAAAAATTCAAAATAATACTGATTATTAATGTTAATGGTACCCGATTTCAACTCTCCCCATAAAAATCAAAATAATACTACCACTAATTTTTAATGGTGTACCAAAATTACCTTTAAGAAAACAATTAATTGCTTTTATTTCAATGTCCATTTAAGTATTGTGTGATGATATCTACTATCTTGCTATCTATCAATGACTCTATGTAATAGACTTAAGCCAAAAATTAGTTTAGAAACCCTAGGCCATATATGGGACAACAAGTCCCTTTTGTCTCTTGCTCTCGATTGGATGCTATGTTCTATCTCATCAAAAAGTCCGAGATTAAATAAAAATCAATGTCAAAGATAATTTATAATTTCTCTCCTCTCTTAATCACAAAAATACATTTTGTAAGGAGAAATTGTGAAGATCCACAAGAATTAAAGTGACAATAATTCAAATGTGGTGAAATACAATGTAGCTTACTTAACTGGAATAAGATTAAATAAATAAAATTATTCCAATAAAGATGCTGTAGGGAAGTCAGATGAATTATACTATTTCACAGTGCCACACGGGTGGAAAACTGTTAATATATCATATTATTTGACAAATGTAAATTATAGAACCAGCGGCACCATTTGCTGGTATCCATTCAGCTCATTGACACACAAAAAACAGTAGAAGTTAACTCTGTCAAAAGCAGCCACTGTACCAAAAGAACAAATTCAAAATCCAAAATAAAAACAATGTACACTTTTGCCTTTTCATATACCTGAGAAGAAAAGTTTAGTGAAATATATTTTTTAAAAACATTCTTATCTCACACAGTAAAGTTTAAAATTTATATAAAAAGAGAAAAAAATTAAACTTAAATTAAATAAAAAAATATATTTTTTTATACTTTTTCCTTTAGTCAAACAAAAAAAATACCATTATTCATATTTATTTCTGTTTTCTTTCCTTCCTTATAAATATGTCATTAAAAAATAAAACTTAATTTTATACTTGATTACTTTTTTTAATCTCTTTAATATCATTATTTCACAATTTTGATCTCATAATTATTTTTGAAAAATTAATCTTTCATTATTTTAATTTTACCATTTTTATCTATTCCTTAAGTTAATATTTAATATTTAATGAAAATAATAATATGTGACTCTAATATAGTATCATATCAATACATTTATGTGTAATTCTACTACACTGTTATTGAATATTATTAAATTTTAAGTAAGTAGAATCGTAGTTCTACTGTGTATTTAGATTTACATACCAATATAATTGTGATTTTGTATTTTTGTTACATATTATTTTTTATAATTATTTATTAATATATAATTTATCATTTAAATAATAACTGATTTAATTATGATACAAATTATAATAATAATGACACATGTTATATAGTAATATAATTAATTGTGATTTCATGATTTGGTTTGTGTATCTAAGTTTATATATAAATATAGACTATGTTTGATAAGACAGTTTAGTTGATTTTTATTTTTTTATTAATTAAAAAATTTGTTTAATTATTTAATAAATAATAACTTTTTATAAATTTATTAGTAATTTATAATGTTTTTTGAAATACTACTTGAAATAATATTTTTTAAAAGACTAGCTTTTATCTTCTATTTTTTTATATTTTCTTCTTTTTTATCCTTAATAAATTTATTCAAATTATTTATTATTTTTTTATAAATAAATCATAATTTTATTATTTATTTATCATTTTACATTTTTGAACTATTTCAAGAATTAGTTTTACTAAACAATTACAATTTAATAAATTAACTTTTAATTATAAGCTAATTTTGATGAAGATAATCATAATCGTAATTCTGTTATATATATATTTTTAATTATTTGATTATGATACAAATAATAACACATGATACCTTCTTTCATAATAATAGAATTAATTATGATATAAATTATATTTCTAATTAAAATTGGATTTATTGATGACAAGTTATCGTTTTTAATTGTAATCGATTTAAGTATGATGCAAATTAGTATCATAATAGATTTTTTTAAAAAAAACTTACATTTGTGATTAATTCAATTTTAATTAAAAATATAATTTATATGATAGCGATTAGTATTAAAAAGGTTAAATTGTATTTTAATTAATTTAGTTTATTTTTAAAAAGAATAATTTATATCATCACTAATTTGATTAGTCTGAAAAAGGTAACTTATATCTACATTACACTGCAACATTTTTTTAGTAAATCTTTAACAAAACTATAAAGAAAACATGACGAATACTTCTAGTATAAATTATAGGTATTCTACGAAAGTTAATTTGGTTAAAGTTGAATAAAATTATTATACAGTAAAAAAAATTATTATGAATAATAATTATATATTAAGAGTTGAATTTAAAATCATTAGTTAACTTAGAATAATATTGTATTATGGACTAAATAATAAACATATTAATAAGTATACTAATGACATGTGTTAACAAACTAACTTTTATATTGTGATAAACAAAATCGACATTTTTAAGACATGATATTAGAATAAAAAAATGACAAATGCTTATAAATGTCTTTTAATGTCTTAAAAGAAGTTGGTTAAGAAATTAAAAATAGGCTTATTTTTTTTTATTGGAGTGTACTCTATACGAGTTTCAATGCAATTTTAATATAATTTTCAGTGAAAAGTTTTAATTTATTCATTTATTAACAAGTAATGTTAGCATGATCAAGATAAATTTAAGTGTATGCAGTGTCTGAATCAATCAATAGGAGATTGGTTTAGTTTAATTAGTAGTTTTGAGGATATGTGATGATGTTAAACAGTGAAAGGTAACTTTACAGTAATTATCTACCTTAGTGATCAGAATAAGATTGGTTATGGTGAAAGATAATTGTGATTTAAACATTTTTTTAATAGAATAAAAATAAAGAAAAAGGGATGGTTGGTGTAATGAGTAAGAGTATATATATATATCTTCTGATGCTGGTGCATTGAAGCATGAAGTTTTCTCATTCAGTGGGCGGCTCGTAATTTAGAGGTGTGGAAAGTTCTCCAAGCACACGACACATAGTATAAGTCATATATTGTTTCTTTCTAGATACACGCACGCGCCCTGTGTGTCTGTTTTCGACATCGCATCTCACACAATCATCAAATCTCTCTTTATATATAACCCTCACAATGCGGAAATATGCTGCAGACAGATTCAGGCACCTTTTCAACCGTTCACTCCTTCTTCTGCGTCACCGTCACCATCATAATCACCATCCCTTTCCTTATTCTTCTTCTGTTTCATCCCTCTCCCCATTTTCTCGCTCTCGTTTCTTGTCCTCTACTCCTTTCTCCATGGCTTCTGATTCCCCTTTCCCTGTCACCGCTCAAAACATCAACCCCAAGGTTTGTGTTGCCTTCAATTCTCTTTTTCAGACCCACCCGGATTGTTGTTTTTTGGTTTTTTACTTCTGGCCGTGCTAAAGTTGCAAGCTTTGAAGGCTTTTTTTTTTTAATCTGGGCATGTGTGATGTTGAATTGATGTGTATGGTTTTGCTTTGGTTTCTTCTCTTTTAGTTTGTGCATGATGTGTAACGTGTTTATTTGTCAAAGGATCGACCTTTGATGAAATTATTTCTTTTTTTGGTCTGCAAGGATTGCTAATTTTTATTATTGTTGATCTGTGAGTCATGTTTGACTCTGATCTTTTTTCTATGCTGTTTTCTGTCTAGTGGTGTGAGTGTGTAACTGATGACCGAGTAATAGCTCATTTTTCTACTATTGTATGCTCAATTGAGTATCTTTTGCTTCTTAATTGTGTTCAACCCTGGAATTGGTGGAGTAAAATAGTAGAAAAAGAGATATGTCTTATTATGATCATACTTCCAATTCAGGCTAATTTAACATAGTTGGATTGGTTTATGTTATTTAATGGATTTTTCTTATTAACAGTGCTTTATTTTATTTATAAAGTGTGATTGTTTGCCAGAATACCTTCCCACTAGTAGTTGGATATGATGTCACCAATTTTAATACTTTATTTGCTGATTTGAAACTAATGTTTTTTGTTGTCTAGGTTCTGAAATGTGAGTATGCTGTTAGAGGAGAGGTTGTCACACTTGCCCAGGTACCGTGATTTGGCTGTGCATATTAGAATGTCATTCATCGAACCAAGTATTCTTGTCTTGGTTTATTCCAAGATAGACGTTTTATACTTTAACATTGACAAAATATGTTAATCTGTTAAACTAAGTTCACAGTGCTCTTCTGGCACTAAATTAACAGTATGGCTTTTACTGGAATATAACTTGAAATTGATCACTTAAGAATTTTCTATGGGCAATTGTTATAATACTCTCGGCTTACAATGGCTTCATGTTGCAGAATTTGCAAAAGGATTTACAGGCCAATCCAGGTTCTCACCCATTTGATGAGGTACTTTTCTTTTTCATCTTCATATCTTTTTGAGTGCAACTAGTTGGGATTTTAACTCTCAGGGTCAGGATTTTAACTAGAAATCTCCTAATATGTGCATGGTGTTCATGTAAGGGTTGAACTTGAACCCACTGTGTGGGTATTTAGTAGATTGCCTTGTACTTGTAATAGGTTGATTCCACAACTTGAACATGTGAAGATCCCGTCACACAGTGACAACTCCAACCGTTGTGCCAAGGGTCTTCTTCTATGATTCCTTGTTTATATCCTTAACTCTATGGATCAAATGCATTTATTTGATGCAATATAAATTGGTATAAGTGTAGTTGTATGAGCTAGCTATTATAGTATTAACATTTCAACTTAGCTTGACATGCTGCAATTCTGCATCTCCTTATTCACAAGACAGTTTGTAATTGGAATGGGTAATCTTCCTTCGGGGTTTGTTGGAAAATTTGATCAATTAAATGAACCAATTCTGCTGGATAGATTTTAATTAGTTTTATAAAAAAAAGATAAATATAACATGCACTTTTGCTCTTTTCCATTTTGACCACCCCTCCTCTTCATGAAGCTGTTATTCTGTTTTGTTTTGTTTTTTCCCCTCACTTTTCTATTATCTGAAAATAGATACTTTACTGCAACATTGGAAATCCTCAGTCTCTGGGCCAGCAGCCAATAACTTTTTTCCGAGAGGTTTGCCTTTTATAATTCTGTTCAGTGAATGCAGCAAATTTCAAATTAAGCAATGCATTTTCTGACTATCTTATCTGTGCCAGGTTCTTGCATTATGTGACCATCCAGCTATATTGGACAAAAGTGAAACACAGGGTTTGTTCAGGTACCAGGATAAAAAAATAAAAAAATTAAGTTGCAGCATCTAGATAAATAGTCATAGTGAAATGGCAAACTGTCTTTAAGATTTTCTTGATGGAACAAATAATTAGACTATGAAAATGGTTTAGGAGCATTGTTTTCTATTTGATTAATAATGTATAATAGATTTCCCTCAACTTATGTGCATAGAATTAAGATGAGAATATTAAATGAAAGGATGCAAATTGAATTTGAATGTGTAAAAAAATGCAAATTGATATCTTTAATTCAGTTTTGCAATGCCGTAGTCTATCCCGTGGAACAAAATAAAAGTTGCTTCCGTTACTGATGATTTGATATAAATTGTCCTTTGGCATATTGCAGTACTGATGCAATACAGCGAGCATGGCAGATTGTGGATCAGATTCCTGGGAGAGCAACTGGTGCCTATAGCCATAGTCAGGTATTAATTGGGTTATCAAATTTTGGCTTATTTCATTGCTATTCACAGGCAGGGCCATGAAATTATTCTTATTTCCATGTCAGGGTGTCAAGGGCTTGCGTGATACAATAGCTGCTGGAATTGAAGAGCGTGATGGTTTTCCTGCCAATCCTGATGACATTTTCATGACTGATGGTGCAAGCCCTGCTGTATGTCTCTACTCTACCTTTGATATTTCCTATTTGGTTTTAAAGATGATGGTGTAGACTTTGTTTCATTTAAAATTTGAATTTAAAGGCCATCATTTCTATGTTTTCAGGTCCATAATATGATGCAATTACTCATTAGATCAGAAAATGATGGTATTCTGTGTCCCATTCCACAGTACCCTCTGTACTCAGCCTCAATTGCCCTCCATGGTGGCTGCCTGGTAATGTTTTCTCCATACAGTTGCATAATGCATAATTTAATTTGGTCACTATATAGATGCACCCTGTTTTGATGATTTTATAGGTTATGTGCCATCTTTGAAAGGACAAATAAGAGAAATGGTCTATGTATATGTGCATGATTGACATGAAACTTTGAATGCGAACTATCTTGTTATAATGTTTTGGTTGGATTATCAGCTTAACTTCAATATCTTTTTTTCTAAAGGTACCTTATTATCTAGATGAAGCAACTGGCTGGGGGTTGGAAATACCTGAACTCAAGAAGCAATTGGAGGCTGCCAAGTCTAAGGGCATCAATGTTAGGGCTTTAGTTGTTATAAATCCTGGCAATCCAACGGGGCAGGTGAGCGGCAAGGAATTATGTAGTTTTAGGGGATGTTTCAAAGAGCTTATGTGGAGCTTAATTGGGTTAATGAAAATGACTTATGACTCCTATATAAGCTCCTTTTAGTTTTTTTTTCCAATTCTTTTTAGTTTATTTCTGAGTTTTATGGTCAATTTTATGTATGTTATAATCTCATGTGATGAAAGCTTATTTAAGCGTTTAATTAAGCTGTACTCTTAATATAGGAGGATGCTTACTGCTTAGAATTCATGAAGCTTTGTTGATTAAATTTGATAACTTGAATTTTCTGTCATGCCTCCAGGTTCTTGGTGAGGCAAATCAGCGAGATATAGTAGAGTTTTGCAAGCAAGAAGGTTTGGTTCTTTTAGCTGATGAGGTAAATGGACTATTCTTCAAAATCTTAGATATTCAATTAAATTGATTTTAAATATGTTGTAATTCATGCACCTTGGATATGACGACAATTATTAGATCCTATCCGAATTTTTTTATGATGTTAAAATATATATTGGAAACTACTGTTTTGTTGAAGCATATATGGGATGATTCTATTATAAGTGTAATATACTATTGATGGGTGGAATTTATTTTGAAGGTATATCAAGAAAATGTTTATGTTCCTGAGAAGAAATTTCACTCTTTCAAGAAGGTGTCTCGGTCCATGGGATATGGTGAGAATGATATCACCTTAGTATCTTTTCAATCAGTCTCCAAAGGTAAGTTGGTACCAGAATTAATTAATTATAACAAGAGAGACTAGACTTTTATGCTAATTTATAATCCATATTGATGGAAGATGCCTTTTTCTTTGTCCTCAGGCTATCACGGGGAGTGTGGGAAACGAGGAGGTTATATGGAGGTGACTGGGTTTTCTGCAGAAGTGAGGGAACAAATATATAAAGTGGCATCTGTCAACCTTTGCTCTAATATCTCTGGTCAAATTCTTGCAAGCTTGGTCATGAGTCCACCCAAGGTTAACTCCTTGCATCTTTAAGTAAAATTTCCTTTTGGGTAATAAATTAATAATTCTTTTGTTTGAATAGTTAAAAGAGCATTGAACATAATTCTTACCATGATTGGTTAGAGTGCCAACCTAGAATTAAAATATCAGCAGCACTCTTGCACTATAAAAGAGTGTACATGGTTAATTGGAAGGAATTATACTTGAAGCATTGCCTTTCAAGAACAGTAACTTTGTATTGGTCAATGACAACTATGCATTTACTCTAGAGTGATATGCGCCACTCCTGTTGGAGCTTTCTTTATTCCATGCCTTTGGCATTTTAAGCCAAAATACACCTAGAATCCCATCTGAAATAAGAAGGCATGTAATTAGGGTAACCCCCATTGGAATCTCTAATAATTAACAGTGTTATTAAATTATTTTAAACAGAATTCCTTGTTCACAATAAGGAAATGTGGTTTGGTATAAAATTTCACCATTTCTGTCATTCCATTACTAGTTTGATATTCAATGTATTCAATGGATGTCTGCAGGTTGGAGATGAGTCCTATGACTCATTCATGGCTGAGAAGGAGAATATTTTGGCGTCCCTTGCCAGGCGTGCAAAGGTTAGTTTACCTAGGAAATAATTTGAGATGGTAAAAGCACCCAACATTTTAACTTTGATTCAAGAGTAATATTTTAGAATTTCTAAGGTGCATTTCCTCTTTGCCGCAATGGAAGTTTGGATTTCCACTTCACCAGAGTTCGTTTTGAAGAGATTCTCTTACACTATGAACTGACCACCATGGCCCCTAAAATATTTACCAATTTTTTTTTGCTTTCTTTTGTGATTTATTCTGAACAGACACTAGAAGATGCATTCAACAAATTAGAGGGTGTAACATGCAACAAAGCAGAAGGGGCAATGTACCTGTTCCCCCAAATTCGCCTGTCCGAAAAGGCTATCAAAGCTGCAGAGGCTGCAAATGCAACACCTGATAACTTCTATTGCAAACGCTTGCTTAATGCCACAGGAGTCGTTGTTGTTCCTGGTTCTGGTTTTGGACAGGTTAGTTTATGTACTTATTCTTTTTGTAAAACACTTCTCTTTAATTTAGCATATGACATAAATTCATTTACTGATATAGACCAACAAAATTAATGATTTCATTTTCCATCCTTTTGATAATTATAAACTGATTGTATTGCTAAATTGTTGTTGTGTCTTGCAAGGTTCCTGGCACATGGCATTTTAGGTGCACCATATTGCCTCCAGAAGAAAAGATTCCGGCCATCGTCACCCGCTTGACTGAGTTCCATGAAAAATTCATGGATGAGTTCCGTGACTAAGTCCTACTTGAATTTTATCCGTCAATTTAAGGGTACCCAATTGATATTTGATGAGGATGGATTTTGTAGTTAGAGAAAATAGTCTCTTTTGTTTTCAGGAATAAATTTGTCAACTCCTTATAGTTGCATTTTGAATATGCAAGACTTGAAAGGATATTTGATTTTCTCCATTCTTATACTTGTATTAGGTCCTATATAAATCTCTTTTTAATCGAATAAACTTCGTATTAGAATACCCATAACATACTTCTTTCAACACGTTATTTATGTTTAAACTTCACGTCAGTTTTACTAAACAAAGAATAGGCTTGGGAGATATGAGGTTGAAAGAAGGGAAGTGCGAAAAGTCGTCAGTTTTACTGTTTTTTTTTTCCTATTACAAGAGAAAAGCAAAGAAAGAGAAAAAGTATTACTTCTGTTTTTTTCCCTCAAATTTAAATTTATTTGTTCGGTCTCTTAATTTTTAAAAAATATCATGTTAATCCTTTCTGACTGTTTTTTGAGCGAAAGGATTAAAAAAATATTTTTCAAAATTGAAAAAAAAAAAACAACAGTATTCTAACTTTGAGGGACAAAAAAATATATTAAAAAGATTAAATTTAAAGGGTTGGAATATGTGATCCCTGTGTCCCATTAGAGACAGGATCTAGTTTACTATACGCAGCAAATCACTCTGTTCACGTAACCTCATGATGGGAGATATCTGAAAGGGAGGGATACCCTTTACTTTGTTATTATTTGCTTGTCAACTTTGTATTTTTCGACCTCCTAATCTAAACTAATAATCCAAATACAAAACGACACAAGCATCAGAACAAGTGGAAAAACAACATATCCACATCACCTTTCCCTTTGTAATTTTCAGGTTTCGGAGCTATTGTGTAGTCCCATGAGTTAGATATGCTGTGTACCTTGCTTGGACTTATCTAAGTGGCTCTGAATTTCTGATTTTGAAAATATTATAAAGGATATGAAATATTCCAGGTTTATACTGTATATGGAATTGGAGGCTCAAGATATGTTGGGCAAGTGTTAAGCGAACACACACACTCGCTCCAGGTTTAAGGGATTTTTTTTTTTAAACAATTGAGTATGATTTAAAGTGTTAATAGACTAGTGAATACGTTACTTGCATGAATAATGAACAATTTTTTCATTAATAGACTTCATAATAAATTAAGAGATAAAGAATAATAATTAATATTTAAAAATTATTTAGTTTCTTATAATTAAGAAAAAACATATACTTATTTATTTATTTTTATATAAAGAACTAGAGATAGCACTAAATAAAAAATAAAGCAATTTAAAATTTTAATATATTAAAATTTTGCTTTTATTAAATATTCTTTATCCTTAAATCCTTAACAAGTCTCTTTTGACACTCCTAACAAAACTATATATTTAATGATGGTTGTTATTGCAAGGGAAGCAACCACATGAACTGGGCCTTGAAAATTGTGAGTTATGTTTATGAATCATCTTTTGAGCTTGTTCAGTGGCCTTGTGGATTTGCTCCAAATGTTGTTGTCTAGCTTCTGCTCTCCACTCTTCAGCTTTCCTGTGAACCACTGACATCCTCTTCATCAACTTTTCTTCTAGGCTTGACTTCATCTTCTGTATTTTCACCTAAGCAATATTTTCAACAAAACATGCTTAGTTTCAATGACATGGTTTTGAACTTTGAAGTTGAAAACTCGCTTGGTAATCTGTAACAGTACTACAGTATTTAACATATTCATGTTTTGATTTCAATGCTTTTTTAGAACATAGAAACAATTTATTAACAATAGAATGTTGAAAAAGACAATATGCCTAGAAGTATTCAACTTTGGAAATTGTTTTTATTATTATGGTCTATATTTAGAATAGTAGTATATTGATTCCCTATCTATCTCCATTGTCCAGCTGTCCAAGTTCTTAACCAAGTACTATGTCACAAAAGTACGTTCCTAGCCTTTGTTGACAACCCAGACAAGACATTCACACGAGAAAAACTCATCAATCCTCCAAATAATAATGGAATCAAAGCAAGGTGAAGATTGGTGCTCAAACCAAATTATAATAATCATAATCATAGTAACAAAGGAAAAAGAATAACATTTTTTACATATGTACCTCACAGAATATTACCATAAACATTCAGAACTTAATAGCTATTCTTTTCTTGTTTTAAAAATGTCCAAATATTACACATGACATACTTATATTGCGAGATAATTACTACTATAAATTTTATATTTTCAAGTTGACATAACACTAACCAACTCATAATACCCCAAATTTCTCACGAATTTCTAAATGTAAT
The DNA here is from genome assembly GCF_000004515.6 of Glycine max. NCBI lineage: Eukaryota > Viridiplantae > Streptophyta > Magnoliopsida > Fabales > Fabaceae > Glycine > Glycine max. The sequence continues at coordinate 3,818,285 of NC_038243.2, read as the reverse complement.
GTTCACATGTGCTCCCTAATATAATAAGTAGTATTACGAACATTATTGCTTCTGGGTTTCATTTTTTTAATTAAGAGTTTGATGATTATTTTTTCTTAATTAAGAGTGAAGCATGAACATGGAGATGTATTTGATTGGAGGAAGACTCAGACTTGGACCGTGGACTGGTCAAGAAAATAATAATAAAATGTGTGCATGAGTTGGGGGTGGCTCGAGGTATAGGTCATCAACATGCCAGGCAAAGGCAATGCATTCAATTGTGGTCAAAAGTTGATAGCAGGAGCTAATGCATAAAACCTGTTAGTATTACATAGTGAGGATAGAGATGGGTTTCTACTAGTATGTGCTTAGGACAACAGGCTACACCATGTGCATTACACAGTAATATGGTCTTACAAACAGTTCAAAATGCTTCCAAAAGTGTAAAGTTCCAGTAATGGATATCTTGTACTTTACAAATAATTAATATTTCAAATTTCAATGCCAAAACTCAAAAGCAACTAGTCAAGTACCAAGCAAATGGAGGGCCGGACATACAACCAGCGGCAAAACAGCCTTTACATGTTAAAATATTAAAATTAAAAAAAAAATTAGATTATACTATATGTTTTGGTATTGTAAAATGAACAAGTTTTAACTTTAGTCTCTAAAATATTTTTATTTAGTTTTCATTTCCTTAAAATTTGAAATTATCATTCTTGGTCTTTGTAAAATAAGTTAATTTTAGTTTCAGTAACTCTTTTTTTTTAACATTCCTTTAACCAATTTCATATGATTATTAGTATAAATCTAAAAATATTGTTTTAGATTTTAGAGATACAAACTAAAAAAATTACTTGACTCCAAAAAAATCTTTTAAGTGGAATTAATCTCGAGATTGAGATTAACTTGTCCTGATATTGAATATTTAATTTATGAGTAGGGATTAAACAACTGTCATTTGGATTAACATTCAACAATTACGGCTATTACAGCTATTATGACTTAGAAGTTAGAATAGGATTTTTATACTAGTTATATTATGCCATTACATCTATGGCTTAGAATAACATTTTGAAGTATATTATAGGTAACGCACTTTTTATAGTATTTTCTCTCTTTATCTTCTTTTATTATATCACTCATTTTGTTTCACATTTCTACCTATTTCTCTTATTGTGCAAGAAACTGTACAAATTTGTTATACAGAATATAATCTATGAATGGCAATGAAATACCTCAAGCTTTCTTGACCTGGCCTCTGCTTTAGCATTTTGGAGGTTTACCCAAGCTTGGATTTTTGCTTCTTCTCTCTGATACCTGCAAGAACTCAAAATCACAATTCAGTTCCAGTCATACATATCAGAAGAAAACTACAAACAAGAGAAATACTAACAAAATATTCTATATAACACTCTCTAATACTTGCCGAAATTTATTAAAAATTAAAAAAGTCTTGCTCCTTATTTAATTAGCTTATTTATAATATTGAAAAACTTAATTATTAATTTGGTCTCCAAATTTTAAAAAGGTTCAATTTGATCATAAGTTCTTAAAAATAAATTAATTTGATCCCCAAATTATTAAAAGGTTTAATTTAGTCCTCAAATTCTTAAAAATGAATCAATTGAACCTTCAAATTTTTAAAAATGAATCAATATGATTTTCAAATTTTTAAGAACTTAAAGACCAAATTAAAATATTTAAAATAATTTGAAGACCAAATTGATTTCATCTTTAAAAACTTGAGCATTAAATTGAACCTTTTAAAAATTTGAGAATCAAATTGATAATTAAGGTTATTGAAAATGTGTCAGAAGTTATTGAAAATAGTTATTCAATGCACTGAAACTATTAAGGTTGAGTTACCTAAGACAACACTTGGTCTTCTCCTCTTCTTCCCATGCAGCAGCTATGCAGTCTGAATCAGCTTTGTGGCTACCATTGTGCCTCAAGCTTTTAGATATTTCCTTTTCTTCCTCCTCACTTGAGCTCCAATTTAAAGGGACTATATCATACTGCGTTCCTAGTTGCAGCTTGGAAAAATGGCACTCCTCAAGCTGAATAACATCAAGAGTGCAGGCACTGCTAGCCAAGGCCAATGGCCCTGACCTACTTGCAGGAGTGTTGTGCCGAGGAGGCGATGAAATCTTAACTGGGGTGTGGCATCTTGAAGTTGTGGAACTTCCCAGTGGAGTCATCTCAGTCCCAATGTCTCTATGTTGAACCACTTCTGTGCAAGCATCTTGCATTGCTCCATCACCTTGGTTCCTAAACAAGAACCCTTCTTTAGCAGGTTCTAAATATCTCAAATTTGGCAAAACTGGCTCTATGCTGTCTGTGAATTTATCTGCATTGCAATTCACTACATTAGTAAAATTGTGTAGTCCATTATTTGTATTATGTTCCGTACAATTTCAAATGCACCCCAATAGGATGAGGAAATTTGTTTCTCAATTTGAGAAATGTTACTCTCTAACAAAATCTTCTGAACACACTCTATACAATATTGACTGAAATTTACTGAAATTTACAAAATTTAGTAAGTCTCACTTCTAATTTAACCAGTATGTTGCTAGCACTCAGCTTTTAATTTGGATACATGAGATATATGATCCTAGGTTATGTCAGAAGCTGCAAACAGTATCCGCACAAGCTACCATCATGCTCATCAGCTCAGAATACAATGAAACTGTAAGAAATTTTAATATTCAACCGACCCACAATATAAAAAAGAATATAAAAAAGACAAAAGGGAAAAGAAACAGGAAGACAACGATGGCTAAAAGGGTAAATTGGAAAAAAAATAAAGGCAAGGAAAAAGGAGGGGGATAAAGTCAAATTTTGAAGTTAAGTCTGTGATATCCCACCTTTTAGTACAATGTCTTTAACGCCATGGAAAGCGCTGAGTGTGTTATGGTGGTGGTCCAAAGGAGACCAAGGGAAGTTTGGGACAGCTTTGGACGAAACCCTTTCTTCTGTGACCCTTGATTTCTCCGAGAAACCTTCCATTTGCTGCTTGAAGCCAACATCATCATCAGATTGTTGTTGTCTGGTTGTGACCTTTGAGGAGTCTGAAACTAAAACCTTCGTAGTGTTGTTGTTGTGAGCAGGTGAGTCATGGCAAGAAGTGCTCATGAGCCATTTCTCTGCATCATCCCATTTGGAAGGGAAGCTCTTTCTTGGAAGGCCAGAGCTGAAGGTGAAAACTGGTCTTCCAGGTGTGGAGGGTGAATCTAGTAGCCTCCTCTGTTGTGAAACAGAATGGCCTCTGCTTTCAGCTCTGCCATTTGGCATTGGCAAAGGCAATGACTTGACAAACTCAGAGGTTTCTTTAAGGTTGAGCTTGCAAAGTGGGTCAGGGAAGTCATCAGCAAAAGGGTCGTCTTTGCTTTTCCCATACAAGCTCATGTTGCTCTCAGTGAGTAGTGCTTCCTGAGTCACAAAAAGGAGAAGAAGAAAAAAGTGAGTGAGAAATGAAATGGCTTCAAAGGACATTATTATTATTATTATTATTAAGTGTAGGAGGATTCTTACCCCATGTGGTGCCAATGCAGATGGAGGTTGAAAGAATTTGTGGCTGGGGAGGTCCATGGCATGGCACAGTGAATTTGATGTGAGAGAAATGTGAATGGAGTGTCTCTCTACTCTCTAGTAGTGTGGTTCGGTTATTTGCAAATTTTGCATTAGTTTCATATGATGTTTGAAGAGTGGGTCAGGGGAAAGTGACCGTGGAGGCAGTGGGAACAGAACAGAACACTGAACAAGGAAAAAGGTGTGTTAGGCTTGGTTGGAACCGGGGTCTATAATAATAATAGGTACACCAATTACTTACTTGACTCACATGCAAGGAGCCAAAAACACAGTTGTGTCTTGTATCTTCAGGCCATGCCACTATGTGTTGTGTGTCACAGCTCACAAACCCTCCTATCTCGAGGACACCGATGGAAAGAGTACATCATCAACACAAGAGTGAGCTTTTGTGCCTCCAAAGGAAATAATTTAAGAAAGAAACAACAAGAAAAATGCAAAATAAATAGAATAATATCAATATGTTATAACTTATAACTACTTATACTGTTCATATAATATGTTTTTTATATAAAATTTTGTTTTTATATCCCTGTCACATCAATCATCCTATCACAGATTTTTCTCTGTTGTGTCTTGAGTAATTGTAATTCTCTTTGCGTCTTGAAACAAACATCAATCAATTAACCTGATATTATTTCAGTTTAATTGGAGAGATTGAATAAAGATGATGTATTTGGTGGAAAATACGTGTTCTCTTGAGGAGACAAAAAAAGAAAAATTTCACCACAAATGGGTAATTAGTTTACGTGATACGTGTCAAATCTTCCTTAAAAAGGTTAGATTTAAATTTTATGTGTATAAATAAAATTTACAAAAAAGAGTTGATTTATCATATATCTTTCCTTCCTCCTAAATCCTAAAATAATTGTCTTATTTGAGGAAAAAAATGTCACGGATTCAACTTTTTTAATATCAACTTTTTTAATGTAACATTAATTATTTTTTTATTAATATTTTTAATACATATTACTTTAATTTTTGGATCTCATATTAATATTATACTTTTTATTCATTTAATAAGAATAATTTTGTAAAACTATTAATATTATGTTTTTTTATTTATGTAAAATAATATTATAGGACAACACTTACTTTGGATGGAAAAGAATAATTGTTTCTGACAACTTGTATAAAACTATTTTTCTTAAAATCTGTTATAATTTTTTTTTTACAAAAATAACTCCTTGGGTAAGCAAAATACTATATAATTTTTATGCTTTGACAAACGTATGCACTATTTATTTAATGTTTTTTATGGAGTATAAGGAGAACAGTTAGAAACATATAATTAAGTTGGTAAGGGTGTGTGGGTCACATGTGAATTTAAATTGACCTAAATCCATCCAAATAATTTTGATTGAGTAATTTTTGTATTTCAATTAGATCTTAATCAAATCAATTAAATCTGTTGAATTTTGGATTAGGTTATGGATTTTAATATCTGAACTCATTGACTTGGTTCATTGATTCATTGTTATTATTATTATTATTATTATTATTATTATTATTGTTATACATAATATATATTATATATTTTTAAATTTTTTAAAAATCAAATATTATTGATTACATAGACCTATTGACCTGAATTGAATAAACATTAACGCATCCTTAACCTCCAGGATCAAAGAGACAAGTGTTTTATTAATTAAAGTCACTTTGGGTGAGCTTCTAAAAATATTTTGAATCTATTTACAAAGGGTAAACCTCATAATGTCTCATTGGTTTTGGTAGAAAAAAATGTTTGAAATTCATCCTCATTATGCTTACTAAAACTCCTTATCTCAAATATGGTATGCTTAATTTTTCATCCCCTGTGAATAGACAGATGGATAAGAGTCAATGGAATGAAGTGAGGTGTGACAACATTACAAAAAATTCTTTTTAATAAAAAATCTAACAAGAAATAATTTTGTTTGATTCATTTAATTAAAATGTTAACTTATAAACATTACATTTTAAAAAGGAATAGACAAACCGTTGACAACCGAGTTCGATTTTATTTATTTTTTTCTTAAAAAATCAATTTAAACCACCTATTTAAATTTAATTTAATTAAATTATAAATTTAACTAAATCTAACCCAAATCGACCAACTTATACTCTAGGTGTGATACTCTCTTTCATTTTAGTCGTCATTATTTTATTTTAGGCAAAATTACAAATTTGATTCTCCAGTTTATCTCCAGTTTTGGATTTGTTCCTCTAATAATTTAATTCACAAATTTGATCCCCTATTTTGTAAAATCTTGTAATGTTGGCCCCCAGGCCACAATTAAACGTTGACCGTTAACAAATGATGTTGACTGTCAAGTGTCACATTCTTATTGGATGATGACTGTCACGTATCATGTTCTGATTGTATGTCAACTCCATGAAAGATGAAATGAATTGTTATTTTCATTGACCAATCAGAATATGACATGTGATAGTCATCATCCATCCAATAAGAACGTGACACGTGATAGTCAACATCACTTGTTAACGGTCAACATTCAATTGTTAACGGTCAACATTCAATTGTGGCCTGGGAGACTAACATTGCACGATTTTACAAAATTAGATCCAAAACTAAAGATAAATTGGAGGACCAAAAATATAATTTTGCCTTTTATTTTATGAAGGCGGAAATCTCTCGACTTTACTAGGATACCGTACAGGTCTTTTTTTTTTTTCTTCCCTTCACTCAATCAATTATGCATGTTATTTTCTCGGGCAAAATCATAGAGAGTAAGAATTTCCGTACGTAAGAATTGAAACTGATCTATAGTCAATAAATCAGAATCATTAGATGAAACTCAAACAACTCAAATTTTGATTTCAGGGAATTGAATTCAAAGTACAACTCATAATGTGAACCATGGCCAGATCGATACTCTTCGTCTAACTAATCTAATTTATTAATTACACTAACTTCACTAATTTTTTTACTTGACTTAAATCTAAGTCGTGTCTGGTTCCTACTTCTTGGGTTAACCAAGCTCTATCATAGGCTTAGTTTGCATGCCAAATGAATATGTTATTTCACTTCTAGTGTTACAGCTTCTTCAATTCTTTAGGGCATCCAAGACAGTCGCCTTTGTTTAATTTAATGTTGAAGATAAAGTTGCATTTAAAATATCAACTAGCATAGACTTTCATGTTTAGTTTAAAGGATGCATTTGTTTCAGTTTTATAAAGGTAAATAGCCTATATATTTTTCTGGCTGCTAATAAATATTTGAAATACCAAGGCAAACATGTAAGTACACCCTTGACCCCTTCTCTTCATCTCATTTAAAAGATGTATTTGTGCCACTTCATCCATGATCATGGATCTTTACGGAAATATATGCTCATGTGGGGTCACATTACCTCTTGGTTATTTGGCTGATGTCAATGGTTTTGAATCTCACACCAATTTCCCTCTTGTCAATGGTATTCCTATTGAATTTGAAGAAGAGTTACAAATTGTGGTACGCAGGCAGGACCCAAGAGTGAAAAGTCAATGAGGCCAGCCTGAGATGTAACAGAATTTTTGCCACAGGTATGATTGAATCTTTAGTGTATCTTTGAGTTTGGGTTTTGAGGTTAACTCATGCAAAATTGACTTGGATGACAAGGATTGTTAAAACTTTATAGGCAGGTTAGGGGTGACTGAGATTAAGACAACTTTTTAATTCCCTTTCAAAATTATCCGTTTGGAGCGTGACGATAGATGACCAAACAATGGATTTAAGACAAATTTTATATCATCTTTTAGAGTCTAATTAAGCTCCATAAAATAATATAAGTGTAATATTAAATTTAATATAATATATCTATCGATCATTTTAACATCTATTACTAACAGCAAATTAAAATATTTTAACTCTAGATGATTTTATAAAGTAAAACAAATATATAAAAGAAAATTCAATAAAGTAAAAATAAGCCGCGAAAATCCGTTGGAAATTAATTGCAGCAGGACCAGGAACCTTTTCAGCCATGCACTTGTTCAGTGTCAGCATTTGCATCCCCCCCTCTTTTCCAAATTCAATGGCTTTCTCTCTCTGATTCCTCCTTCCCTGTAACCATCCACAGCATCAATCCTTAGTCCTTGCTTTGCTGTCTTACCTGCTTTTGTAGATTTTATTTTACGTGTTTTTGTCTGTTGGAAACTAGGAATTATCCCACTTTTTTTCTTTTTTACTGTTGGTTATGCTGTCACCAATTTATATTCTTCATGGGCCTGTCTGAATAATGTTTTTTCCCCCTATATTATACAATGTAAATGTTCTGTACAAGGAGAGAATGTCACACTTGTCACGGTAATGTAATTTACCTGTGCATATTTTTTTTTTATCTTTTCACATTTATTTTTTTAGTTTGACTCATTCATGGAAATGTAATTTAGCTATGCACATTAGAATAAGTACTTTCATTGATATGATTTTGATTAAGTATTTATTTTTACCCTTAATTCTTTGGACTAAATACAATTCTTGAGGCAGTGTAGTTGCATGAGTTGGTTCCTAGTATTATCATTTCAACTTAGTTTAGACTTGCTCGCTGCTAGTCTGCATATGTTAATGCTTATAACTTATAAGTGATCCAATAGAGCAGGTAGATTTTCATCATTTTAGTTAAGGAAGTTACTTTAGCAGATGATGACAGAAATATAATATGTACTTTTTCTATCTTTGAAATTTTTTTCCCCCAAGGTTGACTGGGGTAAAGCCTAGCTTTAGTTAATCTCTCATGCACCTCCAAGTTTGCACAAGTTGATACACACTTATGTTATGTGACATGCTGCACTTTTACTTCTCTTCGTTTTTCACTTCTCTTTTAGATGAAAATAGATACTTCGACTGCAAGTCTGCAACCCTGGAAAGTGGAAATCCTCAATCTTTTGGTTAGGAGGCGATAACTTTTATCCTAGAGGTTTCTTTCTTGTTTTTCTTTTTTCTTTTTATGGTGGAATTAATGCTTATTATGATTAGCTCATCTCTGTCTTAGGTTCCTGCATTATGTGACCATCCAGCTATTTTGGACAGACATCTATATATAGCTTAGTGGATCAGCAAACTGTCTCTTTTCAATTTTGTGATTTATTTCTCTTTTTTTTTTTTTACAGTTTTTTATTTCACTTTCACCCATCTAGATTTAGCCCAGAAAATTTTCTGAATCTCTTGTCAAGATGGAACAAATGTATTATAAAAAAATTTGTATGGTTTAGCAGAATGGGATCTCAAATTCAAGAACTTGATCTAGATTTTTCTCTCTTTTTTAGTAGTTGTTGTCAAATAAGTTTTAAGTACATTTTCTAATTTTAACTCCAACAGTAGAACTTAACTTGAGTTCTTAACCTATTATTAATAGGTTCCTTTTTATTTCTTTACTCACATGAACTTCCATTTTAACTTGAATTTTTTTTTAATGGTTAAGCAACCGTTCTTCCATTTGTTCTAATAATATTCTCAAGTTGCTTCATTTTAAGAACTAACATAAGCATTTGCATTAGATTTGCTCTAACTAACGGCTAACTGATTGTAACTAGTAAATCAATGAGAGCAACATTTTTGCAAGGTGGTGAAGATTTACATTTGACTTTTCTCATATCCTATTGACACAAATTTAAGAGGAAAATATTTAAATGAAAGGATGAAAAATTGAATTTATATTTGTCGATGAAGATAAGTGCTGTAAAAAGTTCTTTCATTGCTGCAGTCTACCCAGTGAAACAAAAATAACAAAAGTTGCTTTCATAGCTGATGATATGATCTTGAGTGTTTCTATATTCTGTGTTTAATATTCTTCATCTCATCTTTGTAATTATCTTTTCCCTCTATGGTTGTCCTTTTGACAATATTGCCATGCTGACGCCAGAAATTAGAGAGCAATAGGAAGATATTGGATAGAATCTGAGAGAACAACTACTTTGGTATTGTAAGTATCATGCATATATGGGATGGGCCATGAAAATTGAAGTTGTTCCTATATCCTTATCAGGGCACCATACAATGGTGCAAGCTCAGTGGTAGCCTTGAGCTTTGTTTTATTTTATTCTTGCTGACATTGTAGGTTTCTATTTTATTTAGAATCTGAATACACCTTTTCTTAATGGTCAGATCCATGTATATAAAATGATGATACAACTACTCAAAATCTAATAGTATGTTTGGTTCTACATTTCAGATGTGACTTTTCAGGTTTTTTGACTGCATGTTTGTGTCATTATTTTTTTTTAAGCGAGTTTGTGTCATTGTTACAAGCAACTCTAACCTATTTTTTTCAAAGCATCTCTTTTGTTATTTCTCTGTTAAAGTGCATTTATATGGCATAATATTAATACTATCAAATTCTGCTCGGTGAGCAATCCTTTTTATGAAGATCTCCGTTAAAATGTATTTATAAGACATAAAACTGCTAGCAGCTTAGGCTTGACAGTAATTCTAAATGAATTTCTCGTAACAATTCCAACATGTCATTTTCGTCCTTTCTAATAGTATTGGAAGTACCTCGTGGTTCTACTAGTTTTGTTCATAAAAAAATATTAATACTAGTATTATTGATGCATGAAATTTATTTAGCATTTACATCAATAAAATGTTTGTTTCTAAGAAGAAATTTCACTCTTTTTAAGAAGCTATATAGGTCCAAGGAATATGGTGCCAACTTATGGTGCCAACTTTTTAAAAAAAAAAGGAAGATGGTGCCAAACCACAAAATCTAGCTGCAAGGAATAAGGATGTATGATTTGGATGGGAATCAGACACCTAAAAATTGAGGTAATTTGAAAGCTTTTAAGGGCCCATCGCCCATGGTTTAGGATTTGTCATCGTTAAGGAAAACCTACTTGTCACTTGTGGGAAGCAATATGCCAATTAATAACCATGGTTCACTGTTTCACATATAAAAAATGTTTAAAAAAGGAAAATTGCACACTCAACTCAACTAATAGAAGGAATATTTTGTTTTCAACTTTTCTAGGAATAGAGAATTGAATCTCCATTTTCTCACAAACTTGATTCATTTATTTCTTGCACGTAAAATATACAATCACTATCACACACGTCAGAATTAGTATTTAATGTAGAGTCGGATGCAATATGTACGCATTAGCTATTGCGGTTGGTCTACAAATTCCCTTCCAACCTTAAGATGACATGTGGAGAACTGAAATATTTAAATGCCTTGCATTTTCCCATTAACCAACCACTTCAGACTTCAGTGCACAATAGAAGGTCAATATCAATATATATGCTTCCTAGCATTTGATTACAAAAATTGGGTTTCCTCTCTTACACTCTCTCATGATCTGATGAAGACATAAACAATTATTATAAATTAACTCTCTCATGATCTAATGAAGACATAAACAATTATTATAAATTAAATATAACGTCACATTAACTTCAAAATTAAGTTTTTTTTTTCTCTGTGAAAATAGTTAAGTTTATTTTGATAAATTTACATAAGTTGACTATTTCTTCTTTGAAAATTGAAACATATTATCTTTTGGTACAATCCAGTAATAAAATAATTATCTAGAACTCTTGGCAAGTGATGACTTAGCCAGTATATATAAATATAAAAACGAAAAATGGATACAGCTTGATAAATAGATACTTACAATAACTTTTAAAAATTCTAAGATATAATCACTAATGGAAATTTTTGGCTCACACTAATGGATTGATGTTAGATTTGCCTCCATTAGTATAACTTCGTCTAATGAAAATTAAATTGTTAGTATAGGCATTTCATGTGTATCATATTAACAAAAATAAATAAATAAATCGTTGACATAAAAAATTAACACACATCAAGTGTTAATATAATACATCAATATCAACATCAAACCGTGTCAATATGTCCCTCGATCTGTCACTGCATGCCCATTACCTCTATCACCATGCGGAACCGAATTATTTCTTTAAGAATTCCTCTTCTCTTTTAGGAGGAACTTCTTCACTTCTCATTGTGACGACTGGGTTTTCATCGCCAAAAAGGAGTTTGTGTTTACTTCTTTTTTAGAGATTGAGTCATTATAATGATGTTATATATATGTGTGTCTTATGACACTTAACGTGTCATATCAACATCTCTGTTAATTAATGTCAATGAACACCAGTTAAGTTAGAGATTAAAATGACCAATAGATTGAAGTTGAGAATTCTTAAAAAAATTATTTTTTTTAAGGACTAAAATGACCAATTCCTTAAAGACAAAAATAATGATTCACATCAAACAATAACTATAATAAAGAAATTAAAAAGATTAGTATGCTATATATCTAATTTCCACTTGTGGATATATCTCCCACTTTCTTTTTATTAATTTCATTTTGTTTTTTATAATTAATTTTCCTTAATCACGACGAACTTCGATCTTAGTTATAACCTTGTCTAGTTATATATATATTTTTTTAGGTGAATTCTTGTATGGTTGTTTTGTCTCTTACATTGTCTCACTTATAAGATGATAAGTTCCTCTACACGATGCATGTGGAAATGAAATAATAGTGTATTGCTTTTAAACATCATAAATGAAACAATATGAAGTTCATTAATGCCACCTTATATGGTGACACGTTAATACAGCTAGCAAATGCCCAATTAACAGAAGGAACACTATCAAGTATAGAAATATCCGTATATTTTTGGATGAAGATTTTTTTTAGTGGAGAGAACACCTATTATGAAAGTTTACTATTTGCTGTATGACTACCTACAGTAGAATTCCAAGAAAGGTTAAGTAGTATCTAAAAAAAATTAATATCCTACAACTTTTTTCTCCTATGAAGGCCAACCAATCCCGTGGTCTGAAGTTCACCGGGAATGGAAGATAAGACATAAGAAACGTGTATACACTAAGAAATAGGATGAAAAGAAATATATGATAAATAATATGATGTGATAATTTATAATAAAAAAATATTAAGATTGTAGAAAAATAATGTGTTAAACAATTATATATCATTATATTGTTAAAGACGTATGCAACCTTTATCCACTAATATATTAATGCCAATGCATCGTGACAAGACATGGTCCATCAATAATTGAAATTATTACATGACCAAGGCCACAAAACCGATGCCCACTGTTAATAACTAATTTATTTTGTGACGTGATCATTACATTAACTATTATTATATATCAATAAGCCATCCATCAACACTTTTATTCCTTTTCTTCTTCTTATCCTCCTTCTTCATGTTCTTAAAGAATTAGAATTGATGGCAGTCAACAGTTATTCTTCATCAGCTCAAATCTCACTTCAGAAATATGGTTCATTTATGGAATATACAAACAAAGAGTTGATGTCCAAACGATGCTGCGTCCCACAGAAAACGGCACCGGTTGGTCCAGTAGTATTGAGAATCACATCATCCATCAAGAACAAGGTCAATATCTTATTATATTTCTTCTATACTATACTCGTATATCTGTATCTATATGCTAGGCTTCTTTTTTTTTATGATTATTACTCTTACTAAGATGAAAAGCCATATATTTAACAAGTCCTATATGGTTAATTGATAAACACAAATTAGACTGAGTACTGTGTTAATTGATGTCTATTTTGCTCCTAAACAGATCTATGAGGACCAATCTCAGGGCATAATTTGCTATGAAGATGAAAGTGGAGAAATAATTTGTGAAGGGTACGATGAAGGGCCTCGTTATCACCGAATTCCTAGTCCAACTCAACACCCAAGGTAGAGAATCTTATCCAACCACTTAACTCCCACACTTAGAAATTACTTTAGACAATCCCAGACCACGTGTCTATAGTTTTGACCAATCTTAAGTTACATTTAAACATAAATTTTCATTTAAAAGAAATTAATAACACTTAATTATGTTATATGTTACTTGGAGATTGATTAGACCCTGATGGTCCAAGACCATCCCCTCAACTTAAAAAAGAGAGAAAAAGTATTCAAATCCAAATTAGTGCTTTGTATACTTATCTAATTAACTACAGGGAATTTAATTTTCTGATTCAGGGATGTTGAAATCATGAATCTTCAACAACAACAAAGTTGGCTTCAGATTGTTAAAGGAGAAGAAATCAATCATTTAGCTAAAGGTGCTCTTCATCTACAAGAGGATTTAAACTACAATAAATGGCTTTAACTCATTCCAAACCAATCAGGCTTTTGTCACTCTCAAAGGCTTTAACAGTTACATGCAGTGCTAATATGTATCAGAAAGGAATAATAGCACAAGAATATGCAGTAATTGGTGAATCAAATAGGACATGTGCTGTCTTCAGCACATTTTTCATGCAAGTTGTACAAATTGACAGTGCGTGGTGATGCTTTTCTTATATACTTTTCTTTTCAATCTGCCCATATAGTTTCACATCAGAAATTCAGAATCTTATATTATCTGATAAATGGAAGGAAGTTAATTATGACTCACAAAGCAAAGATAACTTTGAGTTTAGTAGAACCATTATAGATTTACAGGCAACATAATTCTCCATCCGAGTATTTATTGTAATTTTATATTTACGGCTTATTAAGTTGAAACAATTCTGATCCACATGCTAAAAATCTTGTATGGTTATGAAATATTTTTATTTTCTTTTATCAAATATGAAAAAATCTTATGTTGCTAAAAAAAATCCTATATTAAGATTTTAGAGCACCAAAATGAGAAATGAGTGGTCTGTGTTTAAGAGGTGTATGATGAAAATGAAAAAAGAAAGATGAATTTGGAAGAGCAAGGGAAACAAATCAAGAGGACCAAGCAGTGGGCCGGAGCTACTTTTTCAACGAGGTGGCTCCCCTCGATAATTTTTTAAAATATCTTAGGTTTTCATCATTGTCATTTTGTTCTAATTAGAATAATTCAACTCTACTTCAATTCGAATTAAGTCTATGGAATCTTTATCTGCTTAATTAGGTACCATTTAAATCATGCATTGATGTGAACACAGGGACTTTGACACTGGAATGAAACTGACATTTTAGACACGCACATCACCTTATAAATTTATAGTTCTTAAAAATTTTAATTGTAATTAAACTTATTTTATATTTCTGCACGTATATATTATGATTATGAATTATGTTATATTAATGAGTCAAGTTCGAGTAGAATAAAATTATTGTGAACGAAATTTTTTAAAGTATCTAACTTAATTGCATATTCCTTGTTTGATGTTTGGGAGGAATATGAAAAGTATAGGTGTTGTACAATTATTACTTCTTTTAACAAATATAATTAGGACATTTGAATTTTCTGGTAGAATTTTAAAATATTTTTACAAGTTTTGATTTTTTAAACCAATTATAAAATAATTCACGATCCAAAATTTATTCACATTTAAAATTTTGTGTCCTTTTCCAACAATGTGTTATCAAGGGATAATAATCTCCCACAAACTCATATTGCGAACCGAGCAATATTCACGAGTCTACAATTACTTTTGAAAGCAAATGATGTTTTTTGGTTTTCTTAAAATAAGAGAAATCGGTTAATATATAGAGAACATACTATTGAGCCGTGTCTATAGATATTTTTTTTTAGTATTGAAGCAAAAATATAAGTCAAGAACAGAAAGGGGGAAAATTACAAACGTGAGATAGCCACTCTCATGGTATCCTCACGAAGGATATGCTCAGAGATAGAGTTTCACAGTGCATGGCACCCAATTACGTCAAATGGTCAACAGATTCATTACCTTCAGATCTCTACCAAATGGACCAGACTCTAAATGTTAGAGTATAAATATGAGGTGAAGTTCCACATCGAGTAGAAGTGAAAAAGTGGAGCACCATATAAGTGAGAAAAAGATTCAAAAATTTGAATTTTAATGTTTTAGATTAAAGTATAGTGTCATGTTTTCTCATGTGATTGTTCATGGCTCATGAGTGAAATACACTCAAATCATGAGTTAAAACATCATTGAGAGTTTGACATTGTCATTAATTTTCATTGAAGACCAACCCTATCTAATTTGAATGACTTTCCACTAGAATTATTTTTTTCACACTAAGAGAATCCTCTAAAATTAGAGGCAATAAAATGGGTTAGGTTACCAAGTCTACTCTAACCTCATAAAATGTAGGACTTAGATTTTAAATTTTGAGTCTAAATAAAATATAAACCTTTTCAACTTGACTTAATCATAGTCCTATCTGGACTTAACGAGCAAATTCCCGCAAAAAGTATGAAAAAGCAAGGTTTCACTAAGTTTGGATTAGGTTTTAGAGACCTGAATTGAATTTGAATTTTTTTAGCTTAGTTTGCTATAATTTACAATCGGCATCGAATAGTTTATAATTTGCGTAGAATCGAGAAGCATATGTTGTTACCTCTACTAAAATATGTCTTTGATATCAAATCAATGATCATTTTATATCACATACTAATCTTCTACACCCGAAAGATCTAGTGTTCTTCAAGTGAAAATACAATGAAAATAATACAATATATTTATATAATTTAATACTTTTAATGTAATGTTAATTTCTTTTGTTAACAATTCTTTCAATACATTCAATTCTAAAAATAAATTATGACCATTGATATCACAATACTTACTAAAACTTCAAAATCTTTAGAATGTGAATATAACATTTTTTTTTTAAAAAAGGAATCAGCTTACAATACACTTACTTTTATATCATTCAATAACTTTTCATTGAATAGTTGTATTTTAAAATCTATTGTTAGATTAAAAAAAATCCTTTCATATACTAGATAACATTTACAAGAATTTAAATTAATCTAAAATCATGATATCTCATTCATGTGTATCAAAATTAATGTAATATATACTTTTAAAAATATATAGGAATATGAATAATTTGATTATTTTTTCATTGTAATTCAAATTTTACAATATTTAATATAATTATTCCAAGTGATATATTATAATTCAACAATTAAATAAATAAAAACAACATATTATACAAATTTATTGAATATATATATATATATATATATATATATATATATATATATATATATTAAATAAGACTTGTTAAAAGATCTACTACATCTACAATGCATTGTTTTAGATTGAATAATTTTACTAACAAAATTAATAACAAATAATATATCATATTACAAAAAAATCAGCTGATGATTTAAATTTACAATAAATAAAATCCAAATGCATGATAATTATACAATGAAAACCATTAATATCTTTTATAGCTTAAATTAATGTCATTCCTCTTCTCATAGCTTTAAGTTAAGCTGATAAACAATAAAAAAAGCTACCATGATAAAATCTGAAGTAAAGCACAACATGGTAATTGCAAAGAAATTTGAGAAATTCAAGAGCATGTCTGAGAAATTTAAGTCATATACATGTATAGAACGTGTTGCTAGAACGTTACTATAGGCTTTTGTACAAAGATTTCATCCAGAGGTCATCAAATACTTTTACCCCAGACAAACCTCCTTGGCTGCTAAAGTGCTAACAGCCCTTCTTTGGCATCTTCTAACAAATAATTGATAATATCTAGTTGACAAAACTACAAATGAACCAAAAGAATTCCTATATCATTTAAGAGGGAAAAACCAAAAAAAAAAATAATATAAAATTTGAGGGAGTTAATTCCCCAAATTGAAAGTAAAATTTACAGAAACACAAAACAAAGAATCATTCAGCTGGAGTCCTAGGTTGTGTGTTGTCTTCACCAAAATCAGACTGAGAATGACTAGGAATAATAGAAGGAGACCACTGATCAGGAAGCATGAGAAAGTAAGTGGTCATTGCTTTCCTGAACCTTTTCTTGTATTGCTTGGGTGATATAACTGTAGGAGATGTGTTCTTTGGTCCTCCAAGGATGCCTGAAGCTTTTACCCATGTTTCAAGATGCTTGTCCCAGGTATACTGCCTCATGAAATCAATGATTCCAATAACCAACTCATGCTTCTCTTCATCCACTCCAACCAGTAAAGAATAGTCCATCACAGCAACTGACTGCACAAGAGGAAAACAGATTCATGGGAGATGAACATAATATGGTGTGCATTTTGCAAGAAAAGAAAAAGGAGACAGTTAAGAGAAGAAAGAATGTCACAGATAAAGTTAAGACTTACAGCAAGAAAACCAGTGTCATTCCAGACAGCTCTCTCTAACAATCTTTTCGCTTTGTTTCCCACGAAAATAGGAGAAGTTGGCATTGCTTCAATTAAGTTCTGGTCCAGTAGAACTTTGTTTTTCCCGGTACTATCTGCATTATACCGAGACCTGGAAGATCCTTTAAGATCATAAAGTCGTGTCACAGTCCTCCTAAACAGAAGATTCTCCATAACCAAAACATCCATCCTTGATTCCTTCCCTCCTTTAAGATGCTTTGATGTAACCTTTCGAAGAGAATGCCATCCAAAAATTAAGTGGTCAAGATAATAGATAATCATGTGAAGCAAAATGCAGAATTATATATCATCAATCCAATAATTAATACACTTAAAAAGATGATTTATCGCATGGTTAGTTGGAATCTCTTTTTAGTCATCATATATTTAACATGTTAAAAATTATTTCAGTTTTTCGTAACCTGTACAAAGCACTTATGAAAAATTGGATGTATTATGTATATGAAATTTATAATTATGTTCATATGAGAAGCTTTAACAAAATTTTGGTATTCTGCTACTTATAATTATCAGCGACATTTTCAAAAGATATATGACCTATTAAACTTATTTGGACAACCTAGATAGGCTTGATTCCTAATAAAATTTTCATTTTATAAATGAACCCAACAGGCTTTCATTTTCACCAGTAATTTAGAAGCTATGACATTTGAGGTCCAAAAACCAAAAGAAAAAGAAAAAAAAAATGTAAGGCTCAGAAGACAAGTACCTGGTATATGCCAAGAATCTTTGCCAGGCAAGTCGGACTTCCAGTGCCTATGGATTCAGAAAGGTACTTGAAGTATTCAGGACCAAATTTAATGAATGACTCAAGCTCTGTTTTGGTAACTTGTTTGATGATAAATCGATCATCCAAAGTTTTTGCAAAGAATACATTACTCTTCCCACCTTGAGCTCCCCATTTCTTACAGCGACTCAGAGACCTTATATAGTCTAGCTCTGAAGGACAACAGACCCTTCTTAAGGCTTCAAATCGCTTGGCATAGTAACAAGTCACAGAATATTTTACCTTGCCAAGGGGACCATCTACTCCAAAGGAAACTCTAGCATGCATAGCCTTAGTATATAACATTGGGTCCAATATTGATGAATTACGAGACCCAGACATGGAAAATATCATTTCCTCTATCGATCCAAAACTTTTTTGAGAATCAAAAGCTGTTTCGTCAACAGATGAGAATGACTGCAAGGTGCCTGAGTCAGAAAAATATGATGAAGTGAACTCATTTCCTTCTCTTGGCCTTTCTCCTTCATCATTTAATTGGAAATGATATTCTGGTGACATTAAGGCATAAGCTATAATACTTGAGGGTTCATCATCATATACTGGAATTACAGTGTCATTGACACCAATTGGTAGAAGCAGCCTTGCCCCACCCTGGAGTTCTTGCTTCCGGAAAGATGACACATAAACAGGATTGTAGTCAACTAGGGTATCAAACTTCTGTGTACTAGCAAAAAGGTTCCTGTTAAATTGGCGATAGAAGTTCAAGAAGGGCATTCCTAACCAGTTTGAAGAGTCTTCCATATTATCATGACCTTTAAAAGAAGAATAGAAACTCTTGGAACCATTTTGATCTTCTGTACGATCCCCTAGATAATATGTTTCTTTTTGTGCACTGGTCGTCAAAGCATCTGCCATAAGTATATCAGGATTTACAGAACTGTTATCCTTTTGAATTCCATATCCTGAGTGGTTTTCACCAGTCCATTTTGCATCAAGTGTTTCAGACAAACTAGGAATGACAGGAAACGGTCCATCAGAGAGAGCTCTGCCAACACCCAATTCAGGTTCTAAAAGGTTGGATTGATCATTTATGCTTTTGCTGTTTGGAAGATCAGATTCGTCATCTTTCTCAAGATTTTTATTTTTGACCATGTCAATTTCTTGATGCGATGCATCATGTGAAATTTTGCCATCAACTACTACACTTCCTCCTCCATGGCTGGGGCTACCGTTAAGCTTTGGATCACCATGAATAGAGTTAATGCTCATCTGATTTTCATCAGTAGGTTTCTCCTTATCCTCTGAAATTGGACTGCTTGAACCAGATTCATAGTTGGAATTGACTAGGTTGGCAGCATAAATAAGACGGTGGTCCCACATATATGATTGAAAAAGTAACTGCCTCCACAATCGATTAATTTCCAGAACATCAATCCCAGGTTGGCCATTTCTCTTTTCTTGGTTCAAAATCTTTTGAAGAGTTTCCTATGTAAATAGACAAGAGAATGATTCAACCACAAACCTTTCAAACTATTTATATGTTGTTTCATTTATAGGATTTTAATAAAACATCCATCCAGAAAAACTACTAACAAAAAAAAAATACTGCTAAAACAGAAAGTTTCTAATATTCTAACACATGGATGAAATTATATCTAACAGTTACTAGTAACAAAATTAATCACTAAACAAGGCCACTACTAGACAAGGAACTTGACTGAATGAAGCTATAAATTGAAGTATAATTACTGAAGACCCCACCTCAAATTCTAGTTTCTCCTTTTGCAACATCCCCTCTAGTTCAGCAACTTGGCGTCTTAATTCAGGTGATTTATGGCCATTACTGACTTGGAGTGCATTAGATCTTTGCTCTCCAATTTGACTAAGACCATTGAGGACCTCAGAGAATAAAAGCTCTGCCCGATTGACCACCTGTAACAACAAGAAATTAGGTACACTATCATAAGACCAAATTTTAAGATCCAAATACTGCAAATATTGAACCTCATCTGATTCTTGTTGTATCCAATCCTGATTCCCATAATCAAATATAAGTGTGTGGGGGGGAAGGTAGACTGAGTGAACATCAATTGATGCATATCGAAAACAAGCAACCATTCTTCCAAATCTGCAAGAGGAACATCACTCATGAGTATGAAGAATTAATGAATGCCACACACACAAAAAAAACTGATACATGTACACATATTAGCCACACACACAAAAAATACATTGAATAGCAGAATAAGTTTGTATGGTTTTCATAATGAGAGGAGACCCCTATATCTCCTTCAAAAAGATGTTATAAGAGTCTTTCTCTTGCATAATCAGGGTGATAAAAAAAATTTAAAAAAAATGTTTTATTTTTTAAATTCAACCTTTGTATCTTAAATCAAGAAGTTCATAATAGAAATGAGATCAAGACCACATGGCATGGCAGTTTCATTATAAATAGGCAACATTTAAAAACCTTGGACCATTACTTGTTTAGTTCAAACCCCAAAACAGGGAAGACTATAATTACCCATAAAAACGAAGACAATCTCTGTGTAAAGAATGACCACAGCTGGCCACCCTGCTGGCTGCAGCGTGGTTTGAGAAACTGAGCTCCAAAAACTTCCCAAGTGATAAACCCCAAGCAGCATCAGACATTATTATTCTCTGTGTAGCAGGAGGAAAGCCGTTGATTCTTGGACACCGCAAGCACCTGTGCCACATCCAAATCTTTCCATCCCTTTCACCAGGTAGGATAATTTCTGGTAGTTTCTTGACGGATATGGTAAGTGTTCCCTGTCGATGAGTATAGCAATGCACATGTGCTTCTGATGGCATTTCACAAGAATGGCATCGATAACTCTGAACAGTAATAATGACAACAACTGTAAAAACTACTGCCATAGTTCAAATAACAAAGACATATTTATTCCTAGAACAGACAATTACCTGATCAAATAAATGGTCCCGCAGAAATCGACCCAATGGTTTATCAAAGCTGCCATAGTATTTAATGCGAAAGAGATGAGACCTCTCACATACAGTTCCCTTCCAAACGCACCGGGAGGACAAAGACACCAAAATGCTTTGATGGTCGGAGGGAGATGGAGGAAACTCTTCTTTTTCGGGAACTGGCTCTTCATTTGTGATTTCAAGGTTCTCGGGATGGTTTTGAACATCTTTTGGAGATAAAGATCCTGACCCACTTAACTGATTTTTAGAGATTTTGCTATCACCATTTTGTGGAGTGTCAGCTGACATGCCTTGATATAATTTCTCTGAAGATCCAGGGTCCTCTACAGTAGGATCATCCCCAACAACTAATGTGTTGTCCACTCTAGAAGTTTCTTCCACCACAGTTTGTTTGGAGTTCATTTCATTTGTGTCTCTACTAGTGCATGAAAGAAGCTTATTATGGTGCGATTCTGGAATTGAATTTCCTGAAGCAACAATGGAGGAGTATAAGGCAGTTGAATAGTTGAGACTTGATCCAAGTGCCATAGATTGAGAAGCACCATTAGACAAACACGGCCCTGTACCGCAGGTTGACGAGGCTAGATCAGCAGCTGTGAGACTTTTGGTTCTCTGTGGTTCAGTGTAAGGTTCTAGCCCTTGAGGCTTTTCATTGTCAGCAATGCCGAAACCAGGAACTGTTGAAATAGACCTCTGAATGGATGATGATTTATCAGGAAGGGCCAGACTGTTTAATGGAATTTCTGGCAGGGAGACTCCTTCATCTGCAAGAAAAGATGTCTCCAAAGCCAAATGGTAAGCTGCAAAAACTCCATACTGAACCACATGTTTTACCTTCTTCAATTCATCCTTGTCAGCACCTTTAAGTAAAATCTGTTCAATTAGAAACACAAGATAAATGAACTCTTCATACAGTCTCCATTACTTGTTTACAATAAAATTCCATCTAAATAATAACTAAACATATTAGATGATTTTTTTTAAATAAAATGTCAAGGACAAAAGACAAACTATTTCAAAAACTTAAGCTATAGAAGAATCCTTAATTGATGTCTCTAACATGCCCCATCACCCAATAACTTGGACGCTTGAAGCATGGAAAACACTAGGCCAACTTTCTGTTGAAATAATTAATTGGAGGTTAGGGGTGGCAAACACTTGTCCACTTGGTTAGACAGGCTTTGTTACCATGGCAGGAGTGAGGTGTCAACTATCTTAAAATTTCAAGTTATGAAAAGGACAAGATGACAATCATCCATGTGTTTGCATAAGTGTATACAGATCACAGATTATCAGGAAATTAAAAGTTAGAGTTTCCTGAAGCCCTGATGGCTTTTTTCTTATTATATTCCAATTACATAAAAATCATAAGAAAAATTAAGACTTACTGTGAAACCCAATGGTTTTGGGCAACCTTCGAAAAACATCAATGTTTTCATTGTTTTTTTCCCACCCTGACCAGCACTATTTAGGTCTTCAAGAAACTTTTCAACATGAAATGTTTCACAGTAACCCAACTTTTGTGATGACAGATGATCAATTGAAGGCACTATTTGAGTGCCTGTGCAACGTGCTACGCGCTCCAAAAGTGGTCTCTTGACATTGAGAACCAAAGATATGTCCTTTGCAAGAAGATATTCCTGCGCATATCGCGAGACTGATTTCTCCACCAACAAGATGTTTGGTTGGTGTGAAGCTATCTTTGCCACTGCCATCTTCAGATGGTCCATTTCCTAGAAAAAGGATATAAAACATAAGCATGAACCCATGACAGTAGCGTCATGTGCACCAGAAACCAAACAAGCACCAGACTAAGGGTAAAAAGGGGTTAACTAAGCTTTTAGTCACTAAACTTTTTCAAAATTTGGTTTTTAGTCCCAGAACAAAATTTTGACTGGTTAAGGTCCCTCAACTTTTTTCCATTAAGGTTTTTAGTCTTAAACAAAAGTTTGACCAGTCAATGTCCCTAAACTTTTTAAAATTTCGGTTTTTAGTCCCAGAACAAAAGTTTGAACCCTGTTATTTTTTATTATTTAATGTTTTTCAAGGACTAAAAGGTTTAGGGACCTTGACCAATCAATTGAAAATTTTAGAGACTAAAAACTTAAGTAACCTATAAAAAAATGGTGCACATGTACAACCTGCTGCAATAGGGTATCTACACTAGATAAGAGGTTGGTAACACGTTGATACTCTAGAGCCCCTCCAAGGATCAACAAGCGAGGTTTATCCACTTTTGACGTCATTCTCCGGTGAGCCACATTTTTCTTACAAACAACTCCTTTAACCACCACACTAATAAGAATATGAATCCAAGAAGTCAGGCAAAGTAACACAAGGAATGTCACATAAAATATTCTCTTTGACCCATTACAGAGTTTAATAGTATATTAGAGGGTAAAACAGGAGATAAGACCTAGTGATCAACATAAAAACAGGTGAATTAAAGTTTATGTTCAATTTTAGCTTACGAGTATGATGCAGATTTTGTGAAAACTAATAAAATAACTACTTATGTTCTTATTATTTGCATATTCCTAATCCTATGTTATAGTATAAACTATAAAGAAAGAGATACATGAGTTATCAGAAGAGAATATTTAGTGCTTTCTAGGTTTCATATGCTAGTTTCCGTTTGATCTCATATTTCCTCCATACACTCTCCCATCGCATTACATGCATATCTAACCCCACACTATACATATAATGTAATTTCATGTCTTTTCATTTATTGTTTTTCTTTTAATACTCAAACAATTTTCCTGACTCTTTGGAAATGTTTGTTTTTCAGTGAATTCCTTTAGTTTACTTTTATAAACAATTTCCTTTTTTCTCTATTTGAAGTTGGAACCAGAAATAAAATGTCAAAAGCTACATCACTATTTCTCTAGAATATTTTTGTTTATTATATTTATGAAAGGTACATTTTGTACATAGAAACACACATTGTGTACATGCACAAGAGAAAGAGAGGATCATGAGGTCTTAAAACCCATCGCTAAATGCCATCCAAATTGATAAATTGTATCAACTGATCTAGAAGAACATGAAACCACAGGTAGATAGAACATAGAAGTATAGCGAAATATATATACAAGTATAGCATTTACCTTTCAATGCGGCTCCCACATGCTATGCATTTGACTTTCACATAACCAGCTGGGTCCATCCCACCACCTTTGCTCATATCTGGTTTCAATAAAGTAGCAGCTTCCCATGACAGAGATGTGACAATCTCCAACCAACTGTTTTTGTCATTATCTTCGACAGGTAAGTTCTCAACCTGTAACAGCTGAGATACCAATGCCCTAAAATGCCCATCAACTACATTCTTCATTACATTCTTGTGCTCCTCGCTTGACCTATCTCTGTGTCGGTACTCACCACTTCCAAAACTGCTTGAACTGCGCAGATAGCCCCACTCTCCGGTGGCATTCCCGTCATGATCATCATCATCATCAAACAGAATAGCTTCCTGTTCATCTTCTTCATCTTCTGGTTCAGGAGGGAGCCAGAGAAGTCCATTATTTTCAAAATCAACAGGTTCAGCATCAACATCCTCTGAAACATACAACGAGGAAGGGGCTTCATTTTCATCACAGATATAAGGTTCATCTTCATTTTTGGCAATAACTTGGGCTCCTTCCAAATCCTGTGTGTCAAAACTGTAGTTTGAAGGGAGTTTGGCATTAGTGTTTTCTCCATCAAGATCCACTTTCTGTGAGCCATCAATGTTGCCTATCCCGTGAAGCTCAGCTTGTACATAGTAGTTATTCACTTGAGGATAATCCCTCATATCAGAATCTGACCGATATACACCATACTCATCCTCATCATCATCACTCCTGAAACAAGTTAAAATCATATGATCCATGACAAAGTATTAGAAAAAGCAACAACACTCATGGACTTGACACAGTTTAAATACAAAACTGTTGGTTGATAGAGAATGCAACCCTAGTCAAATAAATAACAGGTCAAACAGTAAATAACATCCACATATTCAGATTCAGGGATTCCCGATGACTATTGATGCCCATTAGAACAAAATATTTATGTCATCACTTATAAGACTCCCCAGCTTAATTCTAGTTACAAAAAAGGTTTAATCACTCATTTGGTACCTATACCTGCACAATCTTTAGGTTTTAGTCCCTGTACATTCACTTTTTAACTAGTGGCAGTCGCTACACAAGCACTTTTTAATTAGTTTTAGTCCCTACAATTTTGGATGGTTGGGACTAAAACGGATAAGTGTGCGTGTAGGGACTAAAATGAGTAATTTTTAAGTGTAGGGACTAAAACATAAAGATTGTGTAAGTATAGGGACCAAATGAGTAATTAAACCTATAATACATTATAATGTATGGTTATAACACTCTTTTGAATTTGTCATGTCTCGTGAGCATGATGAAGAATATGTTGACTGAAAACAAATATAAATAAAACTACATGAATTATGTCTGAGTAAAGAAATATCAATATGAACAATCAAGCATCAGTTCTTTCTGTCGGTGAACCTAATATAAACAGTACACTACCTGTTTATTGAGAATCTGTATTGCTTCGGTAATGGATCACCCAGGTCTGCTACAAGATCACTCCTCCCTCCTAATGCTGATAAGCCTTCCCTATCAGTATCGGGGTCTTTCCCCTTCACAGGTGATTTATGCAGGTTCAGAACAGAACCCTGTTGCATTGGTTGATAAGACCCAACTGAATATGGCATGGAGCAAAGAGTAATATTACTACTGTTTGCAGTGGCACTGGTTTTACTGCTAGCCACGCTTGAAGTTGATCCGGAAGCACTATTATCCAGATTGGAAACAGGAATACTGTTATCAAAAGCAACTATGCCCTGCTCCCATTGCTTGTAACAATAATTACAAACGCGAATCTTTTCCAACTCATCCCAAGAATTCCTTTGGTTGCTAAATGGGGCAGGAACCGAGTTTGTTGTACACTTGTTACAGAAAATTCGCCCACAAAGACGACAGTGGTGTTTACGGTTAAATAAGGTGAACTGTGAATCACACTCGTAGCATACTCTACAACTCTGATCGGGCATCCAAAAATCTCTAGACACATTTACTGGCTCAGATCGCCAGGGAATCCATGATTTGACAATGCTGACAAGCTCAGAAAAAGTCTTGTCCACTGCATCCATTGACAAACAATCTAGTTTTCCCGTTCATTATGACTTGTCCATTTGCCACTCCTAACAGACCATGTTCAGAATAGGGAACGAATCCAAGATAAAGAACTAGAACCCCAACAGAAATGTAATCAACCCCAGATATCCTAAGCAACTCAGGTTCAAACTCTCACAATCTGAACTTCCATTCTTCTATATCCACAAACAATCCCCAACCTTGTCGAGGCGGTTTGTGGTTATCCATTCAGCCTAGGAAACAACTTCATCAACAAATCCAAAATTGGAAAAAAAGATCAATTGCCACCTCTATTGACCCTTGAATTCAAAATTCATAAAAGGAATCCCACTTCTCCCACCTTTCAACCAATTCAACTTTCACAAATCACTTTTCACTACTAAACAAGCTCTACAACATAACTTCACAGCATATTTCAAACAACCCAAGTCAAATTACATGAACCGAAAACATTCACCAAATTCAAAGGAGACAAAAAAAGCTCATACCAGGATATAAACCTTTCTTCAGAATCATATGCAACCAAACAACACCCTTCATGCAAAAATTCCAACTCAAAAGGTCAAGCCACTCCACTTCTCTCCCGTTGCAAAACAAACCCCAAAAAACCAAAATTCTCTAACCAATCAAACAAAACAGCACTGGTGATCAAACAGGAAATTCAAGCAGATGGGCTCCGTCAAATTCTGATCAAAATCCCCTATTTGAAGCAATACACAAAATCACAATCCAATCAGATCCTCAGGAAAAGATAAAAAGAGTTGCAAACCAGATTTGCCCCACGTAGTTAACAGACTCTATTACACCCAGAAACTTCAAACATGCATAGAGAGAGAGAGAGATAGAAACGAATAAGGCAACGCTAGGGGAGATAGTCGGGGAAACAGAGACCGACCCAGAAACGATCCGTTGCAGAAAGAATCATCCAACACTTCAAATTAGGATCTTGATCATCAATTCATCATCGTCATCCACAAAAATTAATCTATAATTTATATATGAAATTCAGAGGGAAGAAAAATATAACGAATAATAATAATAATAATTTGTTGTAACAAGTGTGTCTGGAATTCTATTCGATTACACGAATTTGGGAAAGGAAGGATCGTTCGAAAATTCGGAATTGGATATGGAAATTGAGTGATGACTTTTCCATTTTGCTTTTTGTTCTCTTTCTCGTTAGAAACTAGTCGTCGTTTTGGTTAACCTTTTTTTCTTTTTTTTTTTCTGTGACCCCAAAAAGAGACCTCACCATTGCATGACAAAAATCAAAATCATCATTTTTAATAAAATAATAAATCGATTTCTCAAGGGAAAATTAAGACATTACGTCTTTTATGAATAAATATAATTTTTTTACATTTTTAGTGTATATATTATTGTAAAATTTTAAAAAAATATTTATAGTAATTTATGACTGTTCATTTTCATTAAATTATCATAGTTTTATATATAAATTGAAAATATTATTGGCGTTACATAAACATCTTGAATTATAATTTTATTTTCATCCGTTATGTAGACTGTAGTGTTTTTTTTATATATATTATTTTTTGCATTTGTTCAACAAAGTCAAGGTAGCCGTTAGTCAAAGTTCAATGAAGGCTTTGAAGTTGAAAGTCAAAAGCAATAGATTTAAGAGCGCACGTACGATTCCATAAATGTCCTTTTGTTCATATAAAATTCCAAAAAAAATAACGAAATCTCGTTTGTCAACCGACAGGAATGAAAAGGTTGGAGGGATAAGAATGGTAACATACCTTAACATTTTATATATCATATTCAAAAGAAACTTAATACTCGAATAATAATAAAATTAAAAATTAAAAAATGGTTTTAATTAGTCAAGTTTAATTCTACTAACTTCTAATTATTTGAATGAAAAGTACAGATTTAAGGATATGAATGACATGCCTTGAGGAAAGAAACAATAATTGAGTTCATCAATGTTATCCACAAACCAAAACCGCGTATGCTTCGTGGTTGAATCCAAAAAAGGCATTGGACACAAATGATTCAGAATTTAATAATTAATGCTTTGAGATTTAGTCAGCCTCTAATAATGCTGAGAGTATCTATTATCACTTTTATTGTTATTTTTATCTAATTAATTTTCATTTAAAATATTTTTAAATATAATTAATAGTCTAAAATATTTAAATTTTAATTCAATGAAAGTGATGATAGACTGATTAAAATGATAATAAACACTCCTTTGAGAACATCGAAATCAAAGTGACAATAATTTAAAATATAAGTCAGTTTAGTTTGTAAAAAAATTATTTTTTATTTTTATATATCTTCTAGTTAAGAAAAATTACTTTATTTATACCGTATTCTTTTTTTATAAAATTCATATAGAAAAATAATTTTTATATATTGTTTTTATAGAAATCTGTTAAAAATATATATCGTACTGTGTTAATAAATTAAAAGACACAATGACACAACCTAAGATTGAGTTTTACTTCAAAAACCAAATGTTAAGAAGTAAGTAAATCAGGCAATTTGATTTTCCCCAATTAGTAGACAGTAAAACTTAGTGTCCATTTAATTTAAAATTAGTTGGAATTGATTTTAGTGGAAATAATTTTAAAAAATCAATTTATTTACGATATAATATTTTTAAAATGAAATAAAAATTGATATTAATTGAATAATAAAAAATAAAATCACTTTAAAAAATAAATGTATAATAATATTAGATAAAATGTCTTAATTAACATAATTATCGGAGTACAAGAGTAATTGTACCATCTGAAGTTTCCACGATACTGATCTAAAACCAACTTTTCTATTGACGTGCGCCCAATGCATGTTAACTAGTTTTACCAACCCATTAGAATTAGAAGATTGCATTGCCATGAAATTGTTATTTGTTACCCAACATCAAACTAAAATGTGGAAGCCAGTAATATACTACTCTTTAATTTATTATCTTTTATATTGATATTAGAAATTATAATTTTTGTGAGTTTAACTTCTTATTTAATGGGTGTTTTTTTACACTTTTATATTTTTTAATAAATTAAAGCCAATGATAAAGAATGTGATAAAAGAAAATTAAAAAATAGTAGTATATTAATGACGCTCCTTAGATAAAATTACAAAAGAGTGTGGTTGAGAGACTTCAAACGAAGTACCCAACAGGCAATGAGTATTATTTGTTTCTTTTCGTTTTCTGGCCACTTTTGAATGATAATCAAATGATTGAGCATAAACAAATGATATATTGAAGTTAAAATTGAATCATTCAGTAATATTTAAATTTGATTCTTATCAGAAATACTTTTTGGCCAATTTCTTTTTATTTTTAGACTGAATTTTAAATTAGTCAAAAAAAAATTCTGATGAAATGAAAAATTGAGAAGAAAAAAAGTCACTTTCGAATGGCAACATATATATATGTTTTGGCATGTCTGTTCCCCTAATGTTTCTTCCTGAGCTAATTTTGCAAGAAAGGTAGGTTGAAGACCTGAAACAGTGAGTTGGAAACACACAAATTAAAGGGCAGAGACGTTACCCTTTTGAGTTACAAGTATTTAATTTGCAGGATTATTTAATGTCATAAAATGGAATGGAGACCAAAGCGATTGTCTCCAGCTGTTTTTGCTTGTGTCTAACCAAATTTGGTTCCACATATATAAACTATTTTTCTACAATAATAGTATGCTATCATATTCATATCAGAGATTTTAATAATTTTTTTTACAGAAGATTTTAATAATTTTTAAAGCTATTAAATAAAAACTATTGACTGCGTTACATGTTTTTAATTTTTAGTCTGGTAAAAGTATATCCGTTTAATATTTTTCAGACCAAAAATATTAAATATACCTATTTTGTTTTTTACTAAATATTATAAGAATTATTAGAATTTTTAAAAAAGTATAATAATTAAACATTCTAAATATTTCCTCTCTTATTTAATTTACAAGTGCGTTTTACATACTAACCTGTAACTACTAACTAGTCAAAAGTTTCTATAAATTTATTTAAAGATATTTATTTATTATGAAATGTAATTTATATATTATAAATTATAATTATGTAAAAAAATTATGATGTTGGCTAAACTACTAGTTATTAGGATCTAACACGTTAGCATTATGGATGGGTTCACATTTGTCCTGTGGAGTGTGGAGACTAATTAATATTGATCTTTCTCTTAAACGAAGTTGTTTGTACTTTGTAGTATCCTACAGAGTTACGTTCATTTCTGGTTGGCATATTCAAATTGTCATCACCAAAACAAAGACTCCACCGATGTGTTAGTTCTAATAAAAGTGACTTTAAGGGTGTAGTCTTAAAGTTTAATTTTGAAATATCATAAGTGGAACTTTTGCTTACCCAATTAATAAGCATAGAACGAAACCTGTTGTGTATTTCTAGAAGGTCAATAGGTCATAAACTTAGTGGCTAGTTCATCACTTGTTAGTTTAGAATTAGAAAGCACGGGTTTCATATATGACGCAGATAAGATAACTCATCAATAACAAAAATTCTAAAAATTGTAATTGTTTTGGACCAATATCTGGCCCAAATATTGGAGACCTAATAATTAACTACTCAGAAGATTCAAATTATAAATAACTAAATTTAGTTCATTTATTTAACGGGTTTGATTTTCAACTTAAATTCGACCCGTTTTATTCATGAATTAAATACAATGAATTGATTTTTGAAGTCTAAAATTAATTTATTTCAAATTGATTTGGTTTATTACCAATCCTATTGGACGAGCTACAAAAAGTCTCTTTCCATCTCTAGTTGTGCTTACACTGAACAGTGAACAAAAAGTTTTTAAATTGTTGTGGTTACGATTTTGTTACATTCTTGTCAAAATTGCAAGTAATTAAATGCGCCTGATAGTTACAATGAATCCAAAATCCTTAACGTTGCAGTCAAAATTTGGTCACGAACATTTTTTAGAACCACGGGGATATGCCAATAATAAAATGATATAACTTACTTAATTATTGTGACTACATTGCATAAAAGTTTAAAAAGTAAAACTAAAAAAAATATAAAATGCAGACTAGTGAGGTAGTGTCAGATAGTATAATATAAATATTACTATTATTTTAAAAGCGTCCGTACTGCTTTGGTTTATAATAAGATCATATGTGGAGCAACATGAGATAAGCTTCTTAAAATATTAAAGGGGCGGAACAATGAAGCTTTTGCATTCTGCAACCAGTAATAATATAAAGAAACTGATGAAGGGTATATATTGTTCTGCATTTCATCATCAACCAACAAGTGGATGATATCTGAATTATTTCCTTTTGTAACGATCGAAAGCCCAATATGACGTGGAGCAAAAGGGTCACTAAATTGATAAGGTTTAATGCAATTAGTTTTAAACAGCTTACGATTGCAGTTGTGGAGTTTTGCTTTAATTCTAAAGAACAAGTCAAGAAATCATATTAAAGAAGAACAGAACAAAAGTAGTATACATGATATTGTACTTTATATCATGTGTGCTTTGTTTAAATTATTTTGTGTTTTGCCTTATTCTCAAACCACTGATGGCCATACGTAAAAATAATTAATACTTCCGAGCACATGAATGGCAGGAAATATAAGACTAATTTGATAATTAAGAAGGAAAACATAAGAGAGAAAGAAAAAATTATGGATTCAAATCCCTTCTACTAACATTTATTCGAAGAAAAAAAAAATTAAACACGTGAATCTTGATATGATATTCTTGGAGAGAAAATTTACTTAGTCAATAATATCAAATGTAAATTTTAAGTATGTGAATACATTAAATACAACAACAACAACGCCTTATCCCACTAGGTGGGGTCGGCTACATGGATCAACTTCCGCCATAATGTTCTATCAAGTATCATACTTCTATCCAAACCATTAATTTCGAGATCCTTTTTGATAACCTCTCTTATAATCCTTTTGGGTCTTCCTCTGCCTCGAATTGTTTGTCTTCTCTCCATCTGGTCTACTCTCCTCACTACAGAGTCTACCGGTCTTCTCTCTACATGCCCAAACCACCTAAGTCTATTTTCCACCATCTTCTCTACAATAGGCGCTACTCCAATCCTCTCTCTAATAGTTTCGTTTCTAATTTTATCCTGTCGAGTCTTACCACACATCCACCGCAACATCCTCATCTCCGCTACACCTACTTTATTCTCATGTTGGCTCTTAACCGCCCAACATTCTGTTCCGTACAAAATCGCCGGTCTTACCGCAGTCCGATAAAACTTCCCCTTTAGCTTGATCGGTACCTTTGCATCACATAACAC
The DNA here is from genome assembly GCF_000004515.6 of Glycine max. NCBI lineage: Eukaryota > Viridiplantae > Streptophyta > Magnoliopsida > Fabales > Fabaceae > Glycine > Glycine max. The sequence continues at coordinate 3,785,480 of NC_038243.2, read as the reverse complement.
CCCCGATGCTTTTCTCCATTTCATCCATCCTGCTTGAATGCGATGATTCACATCCCCTTCAATTTCCCCATCATCCTGTATTACAGACCCAAGATATTTAAACCGTGTGACTTGAGGGATAATATGATCTCCTATTTTCACCTCTGAGTTAGAAACCCTCCTTCTTTTGTTGAACTTACATTTCATACATTAAATATTTTTAAAAAAATTATTATTTATTATAATCTTATTTAATTCAAATATAATTATCTTCTATCGGATATACCACTGAGCTCTAAAAAAATAAGATTATTAATGAAGGCTTTCTTCTTTTAAGTTTTAATTAACCGACTAATCGTGATATATGATTAAAAAATTTCATGTGGCTATATTTGATTATCCCATTAGTATATAAAAGCCTGTTATTTGTTATATGCCTCATACAATTTCAACCATGGGAAAAGTTCACCCCCAAGCACTAAATTCCTCTACCACTTGCAAGCAAGAGACGTTTACCCTATGGATGAAATCTCTGGTACTGAACGGAAAGGGATGCACCGTGTTTGATTCAAATGGCCAAATTGCATACCGAGTTGATAACTACAACTGCAGGCATAGAGATGAAGTTCATCTCATGGATCAAAATGGCGATATTTTGTTCACTATGCTGAAAAAGGTAAGCAAATTTCACAATTACATGACAATATCCTAGCTATAATAAGTTTAAGTGTTTTAGTCTTTCACATTAAATGATCAATTTTGGGTTTTTTTTTTTGTGTGTGTAGCAATATAAGTTGTCCAGGTTTTGGGAGGGTTATAGATTTCCAGTTCCAGGAACAAGGAATGACCACAAAGGACCATGCTTTCGAGTTTCAAAAACTTATAAGATCTCTAGAGGGGGTTCAACCTATGAAGTTGAACTTGGATTGGACAAAAATCAACCGTATACTCATAAAATAGAACGCAACACTTGCAACTCAGCTTGCAAAATATCTAACGAGCTTGGAGTGGTAGTTGCAGAGGTAAAATTTCTAATATCTGGTTAGCAAAGTTTGGTACATAGGATATAAGAAAATAGATTATGCACAAAAGAAATTTTACATTAAAATTATTTTACGTGCATAATCATTAAATCTTAAAATTATATCATCTACAAGTCCTTTCATTACCTTATAAAGAAAGAATTAAATGAAATGCATTCAATACTTATCAGTTACCATACAAAGGAAGTAAGAGGATCTACAATAGGAGGATTTAGAATTAATCATTTGTTATTTATTCATATTTTGTGTTTTCTATGAGCAGCTAAGGAGAAAGAAGTCACCTTGTGGAGTTGATTTAGGAGATGATGTTTTCACGATGGTAGTGGAGCCAAATATAGATCTTTCTCTAATTATGGGGCTTGTTGTAGCCTACAATCTTATAAACTGTAAAATTTAATTAGCACTTTGGAAGCAACAGTTTGCACAATTAATAGTGATTTGCATCTTGAGGAAGTCTTAATTAGCTAGAATTAGCAAATGGGTTGCTAAACCCAGTTTCCAGATTAAGCTTTGGAGATGTTTGTGGTGATCATTGCAACCTAGCAATGATGATTTTGTTTTGAAGTCAAATTTAATTCCTCTTTCTCTTTTTTCTTTTCTTTTTTCTGGCGTGAAATGCTTCCTTAATTTTATTCTATAAATCGGTACGGAAGGCTAGAGTACTATGTTTTGTGATTTTGTCCCTGGACTGCAAGCAAACCAAGCTGCTAAAGAAGTTGGGTTTGCCCCCATAGTTGCAACTTGCAAGAGTTCCTTAGCATGTTGGATTATGAAAAAAAGCTTAATTAGATTTGTAGTACCAGAACAATGATTAAATTTTGATCCATTATTAATAAATTTTTTACTCGAATTTAATTTCTTAAGTTTTTTAATTGCCATAATCAAATCTTTCTTTTCACTAAAAACAATCAAGTCCTTCTAAGAATTATTTTCATTTTAAAACTCCTAAATTTTTCATTTTCTTCACCAGAACTCCATGAATTATTGAATTATTTAAAACCATTTGTACCCTTTTTTGTTTGAAACATCTATGAAAACATCGTATTTAATCTAGCTAATATAAGAAAATCTCAAATTTTCCTTCTTCAAAGCCCTGAATTCGCATTTTATATTTTTACCTTTATCAAGTTTGTTTTATTTTTAAATTAGTCGCTTAAATCATTTTCTATCCAAAATTCAGCTTAAACTCCTAACTATTTCAGTAAAAAAAATTGAAGGTTATATAGAGAAAGAGAATCAAATAGAAGGAATAGATTGTAACTATTTTAAAAAATTAAATAAAGATTTTGTGTAATGTGAAGGATTGAACACTCTTCTTTTTGTATGAGATGTGAATAAATCACTTAATTGAGTATGAAAAAAAATCAATATGTATTTCATTATTGGGATGTATGGGTGAAAAGAAGAGAGATAGAAAAAAAGGAGAAATTAACTAATAAATATAATAAATGATGTGATAGGAAATAAAGAGAGATAGATAAAAAGAAAAATTAAATAAAAGATAAAGTAACCGCAAAAATATAAGAAACCTAATTGAGTACCAGAGTGGATAAAAAAATACCAATTGTGTAGGCTATAAGCCAATAAAATAAGGTAATCTACAACCATATTCACCTCTCTAAATATATGAGAGACTTAAACCTCTCACTCCCTCAAGATCAAATTGTGAATTAAGTCTACTACTCAAGATCTATTTATATATATATATATCTTGAACTTTTAATGCAAAATCAAACACACAATAATATTACAAAGATATTGTGTTGTGTTAATCAATGATTAATCATTATACCTCATTTATGATGATTTATCGTAAAAACAAGATGAACTTGGGTTTGGGAAATCAGATTTGTTATTATTGGAGAAAAATGCTTAATATACACTTACTTTTTTTTATTATTTTCTCACCCATTTTTTAAAATTTTCTTTTTGTCTCTTTCTTTTGCTCAATATACATTTACTAGAGTTTTGATTGAATTGATGGAAAAAGATAGGAAAAATAAGTTGAATTATAATAGAATAAAGTAAAATAGAATATAGTGGAAAAAAATTATTTTATTTTTTGCATATGCTATCACATAATAGAATAAAAATTATGTCCACAATTTTCTCTTAATTTGAATAAAGGAAAAATGAAGATAGATAATGGAATAAATCCCAATAGTTTTTTTCTATTTCCTTCTTGTTGTATCAATTTAAACAATAAAACATAACATCATTATATTCTATACAGTCGAGTAACACTAGTAAAAAAGAGGTTTTTACATTAAAAAGAAAATTGCATTGGTTCTTAAACAACCCATGTAGGATGTGAAAAGTAGCATTTTCTAATATTTAAATGGAAATTATAGATCAAATGCTACAGAACTTATATAAAAAATACTTCTAAATTGGATGTACAAAGAATTGATTCAGAAAGTATTTCTAACAGTTTATTTTTAAAACAATAACTAAGAAGCAATTTAGAAAGTATTTTTTTGGATTAGTTATCTGGGCAATTGATCTAAAATATAAATGTTTATTTTACAACTTTTGAAAATTCTAGTAAGACATTGTAGATCAATTGTACAAAAAAAAATGACTTAACATTGTAGATAAATTTCATACTCTTCTTCAACGTGAAAATCATGTGAAAATTTACATAAAATTAATTTTAGACTCGATTAATTCTCAACACAAAACTAAATATATATTCAATTATAAAATTTTAAGATCAAGTTCTCATTAAATTGTACGAGAAAAGTTACTTGTGACATTTAGATAAGAGTTTTAATTTATGGAGAAATTAAATTATCACCACCTTACGATTTTGAGGAAAAAAGTGGCCATTTTTATTTTTAAAACTTTAAATTATAGTTGTTGTATTTAAAATTATTTTGATAAAAATGAATAATTTTAAGGTGGCTGCGTCGGCGTCGTTTCACATGTTCATCGTTGAGATCTGTCTCCTCCTTCTCCTTCTGGAAAACCCCAACTTGCACTCTGTTATGCCGATGCATGAATGAATCTTTCCTCTCCGAAACCCTAACCAATGGTGGGACCCAAACGGCACTTCCTCCCACTGATCCTCATCTCCCTCGCCGCCTTCATCTTCTACAGCTTCCACCACTCTTCTCTCCCATCTTCAATCCTCGAATCCAACCCTACTTCCACTTTCCCCAACCCAATTCGCACCCAATCTTCCCCCAATTTCACTTTTGTCATCAAGGTCCTCGCCTTCAACCGCCTCGCCGCGCTCTCCCGGTGCCTCCGCTCCCTCGCCGCCGCCCACTACCTCGCCGACCGCGTCCACCTCCATCTCCATATTGACCATTTCGCCCCCGATAACGCCTCCCACGTGGACCCCAAGCTCCGCGAAGCGCATCAGATCCTGGAGTTCGTCGATGGGTTCGATTGGAAGTTTGGGGAAAAGGTTGTGCATTACAGAACGGGCAATGTGGGCCTGCAGGCCCAGTGGTTGGAGGCCTGGTGGCCCAGTTCCGATCACGAGTTCGCTTTCGTCGTGGAGGATGACTTGGAGGTTTCGCCGCTTTACTACGAGTTCGTTAAGGCTTTGATTATGAATTTCTATTACAATGCCTCCAATTATAGCCCTTCCATCTTTGGGGTTTCGCTGCAGCGAGCAAGGTTTGTTCCAGGTACCGTTTTCTCTTGTTTGTTTATCTATTGCTGCTTTATAATGTGATGCTTGGTGGCTGGTGAAGTTTAGTTTAGAATTTAGATATTAGACGAATCTGGTTTCTTCGTGGATTGGCATGATGTGTTGTTTCTTGTTTGCTGCTTGTGCTATTTGTAAGAGAGATAGAACACAAAAGTGCTTCTGTCGGTTAGCATTCAATTAGAGGTATCATGTATGATTCTCTGTAAATACTTATAGGAGAAGAAAAGAAGGTAAAATGAATCAAGCTTCTCTCGTAAGTTAAATTGTTAAAATCAACTTATGCAATTAACTTTTATAGAAGCTTTCTCGTTTAAGTTCTCCAAGAGTTGAGATGTATAAGTTGATTTTAATTTATGAAAGAAGTTTAAGTCATGCTACCCTCTTGTTTTTTTCTCCTTTAAGTGTTTATGGAGAAATTTATCCAGATAGGGCCAGCTGATTGCTCATTGTTTTGTTGACATTTGAAATGAATTACTCCAGTGGAGTTGAAGAATCACATGTAAAGTAAAACTGCCACCCAGCAAGAAAAAACCTCGTGTGTGGCTGAACACAAGCAATGACACAAGATTGCTTTGACACTAACAGAAGAGTGCTTGATGACTTAGACAGAGGCAAGCTCAAAGCCTCAAACAAGGTCAGAACAGAGAAGATAAATCAGATAAGAGAATGTCCCAAGACAGAACTCTGGAAAATGTGAACACAAGGGATTAGAAGTTCAGAACACAGAACATAGCTGGCTATGGGAAATTGACCTTTGGAACGGCAAGGTGACAAAATCAGTTGGGAGCGTCTACCATGAGTAGACAATGAGGAGAGACTGAGAGAGTAGAAATCATGCTGATTTTTTCCCAAGTTGTGCAACCCGACCCACAACAACTTTGCACATCTGGAACTCCAAAAAACTTGCCAATCCATGAGTTTACAAGTAATCCTGTCAATCCTACTCTGATCCCCCCAACTTGCAATCCTAAGTGTGAAGTGCATCAGAAATGGCTAGAAACTTGTAGGATTGTAAGGTCCTACAAGTCTATAACCATGATTTTGACAATGGATACAAAGTTACATTAAGCAACGATGCGCCAATGTGCCATTGCCACCTAGTTGAACCATTTTTTGTGTGTTTTTTTATGATTTGGAAATGGATATGACAAAGTAGAGATCTGTACAAGCTCATTGCTAAACAACTTGGTGTAACTTTTGTCTACCATTATGTGTCCTCTGCTTATTCATTACATGTGTACAGTTTATTGATGATGTAATTGGTTTCTTGCTGCAGGTAAACATGGAAACAAATTGCAGTTGGATGACCAGACACGACTTTTCCTATACCAGTTAGTTGGCACATGGGGTCAAATTCTCTTTCCAAAGCCATGGAAGGAGTTCAGACTTTGGTACGACGAGAACAAGGCAAAGGGCAATAAGCCATTTCTTGAGGGGATGGTAATTAAATGATTTAAAAAAAAGCATCTCTTGTTGTTTACTCATCTAATAATCAGTTTTGTTCTTTTATATATATCAACAGTTCAGTTCATTCCTAAGGTTAGTTCTGAAAATTTGTCCAGGTGACCACCGGATGGTATAAGAAAATGGGAGAGAGGATTTGGACACCTTGGTTCATAAAGTTTATTCAATCCCGTGGTTATTTTAATATCTACACAAATCTTCTGCATGAGAGAGCATTAAGTGTTTCTCACAGAGATGCTGGAGTTAACTACGGGAAAACTGCTGGACCTGATTCTAAATTACTAGAGGAAAAATCTCTAGACTTCAATATATTGGAAGTGCAACCTTTGAGGAGTTTAAGATGGTATGATTTTTGTTTCAGAGAAGTACATCCTGGAAAGGTTGCCACGAACTTGGAAGAACTTGGATCATTGCTTCACTCTCTGCAGAAACAGGATAGTGTCTTCTTAGTAAATCTTTTTGGGGTATCAGATGCTATATCAAGAAACTTACTATGCCACTTTGAGAGGCTAGATATCAGGAATTATATACTTATGGGCCCTCCATCTGACTCCTTATTTGATCTGGCAAGGAGGGGACACCCTGTAATTAACGTTGACAAATTTATAAGTAGTGTTGGATTGTCTAAATTCACTTCACAAGGTTTGAGTTTTGAGACCATCAAGGGTATTCTGGCAAAGACTTATGCAATTAAGAAGTGTATTGAGAATAGGTATAACACGTGGGTTATGGATGGGAGCATGCTTCTCACTTCAGACCTCTTCTTGTCTGAGTCTGAAGATTCCAATGGTGACTTCTTTGTTGCAAACAACTTGGAACTCTTTTATGCTAAAAGCTCATCTTCTAGTCAGAAAATCTGGGTTGATGGCTTTGTGTCAAAGGTTGTAGCCATGGCGGAGTCTTTGGCAGGAAAAGATTCAGCAACCCATGGTAGCTTAAGTTTCGTGTATGTTGTAATAAAATTATTGGAACAGAATGGTGCGAGGATTAGAAGAGTTGATGAGAATTCTTTTGCCACAAAGATTGGCTCTGGTAGTGAAACTTCTCTTCGGGATAAGAAGTTGGTATATTGGTCAAGTGAGATGGAGCTGAATTCAATTCAGAAATGGCTCGACGAGTTCAATTTGTGGAGCATAGACAGTGATTTGTCATGCACCGCGGTGGTCTGCCACAAATCCTAGCTAGCATTTTATGGCAGCTATAGTATTTTTACATCTTTCTTTTTTTTTTTTTGCTTTGCTATTACTATTTTTGACTTTTTAAATGCCAATTTAGCTTACATATTCTTTTTACCCATTTTGTATTATCAGTTGTAACTAAAATTAAGTTGTCAATGCGAGGCTTAAGATGGGAAATTAATTTTTCAGTCGAATTTTGTTGTCGCAATTGAATTATTTGTTTTCTTACAAATGCTACCGCTGTTTTTGTAATCTTGACTTCCTAGACATCCAAATTGACCGCCTTGTAACAATCACTTTAAACTTTCTTTCGAAAATGGCTTAAATATGTTTTATTTTCCTTAAATTTGAGATCTATTTTTATAAGTCTTTCAAATTAAAATTTATATTTAATCCCTCAAATTAGCAAAATATTTTTTTAGTTTTCCTGGCTGATTTTTTTAGCTTGCACATTATATCCCCTCTTTTTTCATACACCAACTTTTTTAATTGTTTAAAAAATATTACATTAACATTCTTTATATATTATATTGATCTCTTAATTATTTTAAAAATATTATATTATACACTCCTATAATTAGTGTACAATTTGAAAAAAACTTCCAAGGTGTGAGTGTAATTAATCCTTTTCCAGTATGGCAAGAAATATGAGGCAAAATATGATTGTTTGAGCCTTGAGGCATGAATTCTCTTCATTTTGGACAACCCAGTTGATAATTTCTATTTTCATTAGATTTTCGTTTGTGGAGATATTATATTTAAAAATTGTATAATTATTTCCTTAGACGTAGACAATTTATGGGTATGTTTAGTTTCTATTTTTATTTTTTAAATTGAAAAATAAAAAAAATCCACTTCTTTCCAAAATGATTGATGTTTCATATTAAGAATAACAACAAATAAATTAAAGCATATCTAATAGGGATGTTTACATAAATTTTTTAATTTATTTTTTTCACTTGAACAAATGACATAAAATTACTTATATAAATAATCATTATTTAACAATATTATACCATAAATAACATATTTTTAAGTATTATATGATTCGTAAAATTAATTTAAGCACTTATTTTTAGAGAGTAAATTTTTGTATAAAGTGTTTAAATATGTATAAAATTGTAAAACTCACAAAATTAAGACAAACAAATCATCTAAACTACTATCCATGGTAGATACTCCTAGGTATCAAAATAATTTTACTAAAATATCTTTATTTTTTATAATGCATTATTTGTAACTATTGATTGATTAACGATGATGGTTGAAAAATTAATAGACAAAACATATTAAATTGATGTAATTTATTTAGACTAAATTTTTAATATTTCATTAAAAAACTGAAAACATCAATATCAATATGGATTTTTTTTATACTAAAAAACAATAGTGATATTTTGAAATAGTGAAAGTAGTAGTGTAGTACTACTTGATAACTGATAAGAATATATTTTTAATGATTTTAGGGACCTAAAAAGTAAAAGTGAAAAAAAAAAATCATAGGTAATAGATTAATTGGAAGGGAGATTGGTGATTATAGCATAGGAGTATAAAATGTGGTGGAGAGGAAAGGCGAGGATAATTTTTTGCGGAGGGAAGGAGGAAAACGACGACGCATTGAATGGAGAATCAGAAGGCATCGGCGTATTACGAGAACAGAGCGGTTCAGTTCGGGGTAGTGAGCACCGACTGGCTCGCTCAGGCCCAGTCCGCCACCGTCCATTCTCCTCCTCACAACAACGATGACGACGAAGAGATACCGTTCTCGGTGATATCGGAGTTCGACAGGTGGCGCAAACACCCCGATTTGGCGGAGGCCGTGGCCGCCATTCGCGCCTTGGCCGCCGTCATCCGCTCCAGCAAGGCCTCCACCATGATGCAGCTCGAAATCCAACTCAAAAACGCCTCCGATACCCTCAAAGTCAGTTACTAACACTAACTAGTACTTTCTCTCTCTTGATTGTGATTATTAATTTGGTTGTGTTCCTGTGTTGCGCTCCACACAGTGCTGGGATACAACCTCCATCTCTCTAACCGCCGCCTGCGATCTCTTCATGCGATACGTCACCAGAACTTCCGCTTTGGAGTACGAAGACTTCAATTCCGCCAAGTCTCGCTTGCTCGAACGCGCCGAAAAGTTCGGCGAAATCTCCTTCAAGGTAAATCACTCACGAACTCTCGCACGTGCGTGCGTGCGTGCTTTCATTCACTCACATCATCACTTCCTAAACTCAGTTGATTCGCTTTTCGCTTCGCAGGCTCGCAAGATCATTGCAATGCTCAGTCAAGATTTTATATTCGACGGCTGCACGATTCTCGTTCACGGATTCTCCCGAGTCGTGCTTCAGATTCTCAAACTCGCCGCGCAGAATAACAAGCTCTTTCGCGTCTTCTGCACAGGTTTTTTTCTTTTTTTCTTCTCTCTATCTCTCTTTGTGTCTGTTGTTTTCAATGTTAGCAATTTGTGGTTTGAACTTTAATTTGCAAGTATACCACGAATTTGGAATGTTCATTACTTCAGTCCCTTAATTGATGTACTTCAATCAAGTTGAGAGACGAGTTTGAAGGATATTTTTATATTTGAATGACTGCTTAGTGTGATTTCTAATCTTTCTAGAATTACTTAACTTGTTTTTTTTGGGACTATTTAGGAAAGAGAGGAATCCTTTTAAGGATGAAATTGATGGTTTGGTCTTAATTTGTAGAGGGGAGACCGGATCGAACGGGTTTGAGGTTGTCAAATGAGCTGGCCAAGCTTGATGTTCCGGTGAAGCTTGTTATAGACTCTGCGGTGGCGTATACCATGGATGAGGTTGACATGGTGTTTGTTGGGGCGGATGGAGTTGTTGAAAGTGGTGGCATAATCAACATGATGGGGACTTACCAAATCTCATTGGTTGCTAAGAGTATGAGCAAGCCTGTTTATGTGGCTGCTGAAAGCTACAAGGTAAGCTTGCAACCCACAGAAATTAGTGAATGTGGTGTGAAGTTGTTGCTTTAGAATGCTTGCATCTTTCTGCATAAATTGTCATACTGATCAGTAAGAATTTGATTAAATTATACTGTTTTTTGACGGTCACTCATGACTTAAGCAAGAGGAGAGTCCGAATCAAAAGATTAGACTATTAAATGAGAGAGCTTCATGACTTGAGTATTATCAAGCTTCTGATTTTACTCAACTTGGGTTGGGACTCATAACATTACCACTTCCTTTAAGAGTCGATGTCCGTGGTAGCTTCACACTATTGACATTGACCCGATGAAAACTCTTTTCCTCTAAGTAGTTGTTCAAATATACACTTCCACATTGCACTTTAATCTAATCTATAAGTAGCCCTTCCCATAAACCAAATTTTAAAGAAAGCACTAATTGTTATATTATATCGTGAGTATAAGAAGAGAGTCCAATCCAAATCCAAAGATTAGTTCATTAAGTAGGAGAGCCTCATGACTTAAATACAACATCAAGCTTCTTATTCTACTCAAAGTGGGATTTATAACAGTCACCCAATAATGGTTGTGATGTATGCAATATGGTAAGATTGTTAAGTTTTGTAATACCTACTTTACTAAAGTCATATATAAAGTGATTTCTTGATTGACAGAATAAAAATATTTACATTTATAGTGTATCAAAATTATTACTTAATTAGTGAATGACCTTCTACATGTCCTGTATGTGTAATTGACAGTTTGCTCGACTTTACCCTCTGGACCAAAAGGATTTGGCTCCTGCCTTGCGACCAGTTGATTTTGGTGTGCCTATTCCATCCAAGGTTGAGGTTGAATGTTCTGCGCGGGATTATACTCCTCCTCAATATCTCACTCTGCTTTTCACAGATTTAGGTGTTCTTACTCCATCAGTTGTTAGTGATGAACTCATCCAGCTATACTTGTAGTCATTCCTGTATAATTTTCTTCCGATTCCTTTAAAATGTTGGCCTCACTTCAAGATTCTGTGTCTTGTGAAATAATTTTGTAACAAGTACATGCATTAGCAAGTTCAGTATAACTGAGGATCTATGAAGCTCGGATGCTCTGAAAATGTCTAAGTATCAATACATGTCATCTGATATCTCTTTGATACAAATCCAAAAAATATCCATTAATATTTTTAAAATTAATATTGTCAGCGACAGCGATAGAGGTGGTGGTGGCAGAATTATGACGGTGGTGGTGGTGGTGGTGGATGGTGATGAGATCATGTGAATGTTTTTTAAAATTAAAAATCAAATTCACAATTTTTTTTTGTTGGTTTTGAAAATGAATGGAAATCTGATTTGAAATTGAGTAAAAATTAATTTTAGTTTCATTTTTGTCAATCACATCTTGTATTGAAAATTGTGTTTTGTTTTGCATTTGTCTAGAAGCTAAAGAAATGGATTAGGAGAATTTGTTCTTCTGAATGGGTCTTTACAGCTAAATTTGCATCGTTGAAAATCTAATGTAACCCTTTAGAAATTGAGGGTTCTTGAATTAGAAATTCTATCACAAATTACTTCGAAATAAATATTTTTAAATATAAATCACATCTAGACTTATTTTCATTAAAATTAATTTTACAAATTGACATTCACGCAAAAATATACACTTACCTAAGCCAATAATATGTGGCCACTTAAGAGTTAAAAGCATAAAACCCAAACTCAATCAATCATCCATTTGACATTAGGTATGGTCACAATATAAGAAAAGTGATTCGAGCAACGAATTATTTAAGACATATATGTTGTCCTTATCACTTTGCAAGAATCTATTCCCCAAAGGGTATGGAGGAACTACATGATTTTCCAACTTTAGTAGGATCAAGGGGTTCACTCAATATATATGTGAACAATTGTACAGGTGAGAGTAGGGGTGAGTAAACGGGCTCAAGTCCATGGACTGATCCACGGGACTCGTGGTCCGCGCGGGTTACGGATCAATTTTTTTAAACTGATTTTCTCTTTTTCACTTTAAACTTTTCTTTTAAAATAACAGATAAAGAAATATATTAGATAAGATAAAGATATAAAGATAAAAATAAAAGATTTAAATTAAAAGATAATAAAAATAAAAAAGGATAAGATAAGAAAAATAAAAGATAACAAAATAAAAGATTAAGATAAAAAAGATAAGTAATAACTTGCTAAAAATCTTCTTTTTTGATATTTTCTCGATCTTTTTCTCTTTTAATCTATCATTTTCATATTTTAAAGTCATAAATAATAAAAATATCAATTCTTATCATTTAAGCCAAAAATAATTGTTAAATAAATATTTTTAAAGATATTTTAATTTATTTTTATTATAAAAAATAGCTCATATCATATTTAGCCGTTGTAGCAGGTTAAAAACATTTTTTCTCCTCACGTGTGCTTAACAAATATCAAACTAGACTTCTTGTTGACGTACAAGCCTTGATATATACTAAAAATTGGTTACTAGTATTTGATATGCAGGGTAAATAATATGTAATAATTATTGTCTTTTAATCACTTAACTTGACTTTATTCTAATATTTATTATTATTTCGAGTTTTAGAAAAAGAAGATGAAGATATGAAGATGGAGAAGACTCAAGCTACTTCAAATATGAAATCATTTATTGTTGGAGATGTTTAAATTTCATATTTTAGATTTATTGCTTGGATTTTCTTTTGTTAAGACATTATTTATTTTATTGATGTAATTGACTAATTATTGAGATTTTATTTACCTTTGTATTGAACTTAATTTGATTGTATTATATTTTTATTAAAATTAAAATTATTTTAAAACTAGGTCCGCGGACCGGCCCGTTTGACCCGCGGGGTCCGCGGGGCGAGAGCGAACCAGTTTATTTGGTCCATATAAGAAACGGGACAAATTGACCTGGTCCACTATTAATGCGGGCTTATCTGAGACGGGTCGACCCGCTTACCCACCCCTAGGTGGAAGCACATGTGGAAAGAAAAATTCCAAACTATCAAATATCGTTTGTTTTCTAGAGAAGGCCAGGTTAAAAATCTGAATCCGGCTCTTCTTCGGGGAGGGGAGAGCCAAAGTTTGTGATTATGAAGAATTCCAATGAATTCTTAAATGTTTGCTTGTGAAGAATTCCAATTTCAGACAAAATGACAGTGACAATCACAATGCCAATTTCGATTCAGATTAATTATTTATAACACTAATGTTAAAAAAAAGGAATTAAGATATTGTTTTTGCCAATTAAGATAACATGCTTATCTAATTAAGTTATTGTAAGAGATAATGCTGAAGACAACATGTTTATCTAATTAAGTGTTATTCCCGTTTAAGAAAGTGTTTCTAATTATATTTACTATTTATTTATTGTTTTATTTAACCTGTGTTCTTAAAAAAAACGTAGAACTGATAAAAAAATTTAAAACATGTAGAGGTTCAATTTTTTTTTTTTTGAGAATGTGACCAAATTATACTCACTATGCACCAAATTAAAAAATATTTATATTGTCATCTAATTAAATTTTTAATTTTTTTATTATGTTTCGTTCTATTTATTATTAAATATTTAAATAATAGTAGTAGTAATATTTTCCAGATCAAATGAATATTCCCCCTTCACTATTTTCCTTTTTTTTTTCCTTCTCTCGTTTTTATTTCTTTTGAGCATTGTTTGTAAGACAACAACAAACTTTCAAAGTTATTTTTTAGCTATAAATATATTTTTAATATTACACTTTTTAACAAGATGAAAAATTAATTTTTGATTGACAATGTTAGTATATATGCATTCAAAAAAACTTGCCGAAAAATTTAGTATAAATTTAGTTATAAATAATTTCCATGACATGTAAAACAAACATTCTACATTTTAATATATTACCAATGCAATTTATATTTTAGAATATATAATCATAAATATATTGCATGAAATTAATTATGCATACAAATACATTTATCAGATAAGCTTTAATTTTTATATGACTATGGTGATGTTTGTAACACACTTCAATTAGTTTTAAACTTTTTTTTTACTAACTTCTAACTGAAAAATTAGTTTAGTCATTTAATAATTAAATTTTTTTAGTAACTTTTCATATTTTTTGAAATATTACTTAAAACACCAACTTCTAGCTTTTAACTTTTTATAATTTTTCTTATTTTTTTTTATCTTCAATATATTTATTCAATTTTCTTATTATTTTTTAAAATAAATCATGATTTTTTTATCATTTTATACTTTTCACTTACTTTAGTAACTAATTTTACTAAATACTTATAATTTAATAAGTTAATTTTTTAATTTTTAACTACCAGCTAATTTTTCAGATTTTAATTAGTTTTGCAAGTGTATAATGTTTATTATCCAAGTCCGATATTATATTATTAATGGATGAACATATAACTAATGTATAAATGATTAATATGTTGAAATTAAGGTTAAATCATTTGCTAGTATTTGAATTTGATTCTTGACAAAAATAATTTTTTTTATTTGTTTTTATTTATTTTCCTACTAAACTCTGAATTAATTCAAAGTCTATTTCTTCTATTGAATTGAAGGATTAAGACAAAAATAAACTACCCCTTTTATCACGTAAGTCAAGCCCTATTGATCTTCATGGGTACATATTGATAATATGTACTAAATCATAAAGGAAAGTGAGATCAACAACCTAAACTATCAACAAGAACGTATATTTTATTATACAAGTGAAGAACAAGTAAAGAAAATACACATGTCAATATCATAAATATATCTTTATTTAAGCATAGGTTTTCCATGTATATTATTGTGTTCCTTTCAAACTTTTGATTAAATTTGTTTCACAAAGATCCTACTAATTAAGTTGATTGGAAGAATTTGTGTGTCTTGGGAAGAAACTTCTCCCGCAGCTCAGCTGCATCAACCTCGCCAAAGTGATTCTCTGGAATCCAATTTCCACTCTTAGGATCTCTCATCCAAAACTTTTCCTCTTTAATATTATTGCCATTATCGGATGCTTGACTTTGACTTCACCGTTGTGCCTTCTATTTGCATCCTTAAGCTTTCCGCTACAACAGCATAATATCGCTTCCTGCACCATGCATATAGGTCATATATAATTCAATTGCATAAAACAAAAAGGAATGAGAATAAAGTAGGAAACTTAGATTCATTATTCTACAGTTTATAAATTTTATATAACTTCGTCTCAATAATTAAAATTATAAAGATAATTAAATGTTGACGTTAATCGGAGAATATATGGCACCAACAATATTTATGATGATATTGTATTTAAGTTTTGCCGCAAAGAGAATTACTCATGCAAAGCCAAAGAACAAAGAAGATTAGAGAACTAGACTGACCTGAGAAGAAAAAGAGGGTTGACAATAATGTTGGCCATGATATGAAGAAACTGATGGACAAATTTAACAGTGCAAAGGGTGTTAACTTTTCTCAGGGATGACGGGTTTGTTTATATAAGAGAAAGTGGAAACCTTTTCTTTCTTCAATCGACCAATAACATAACAAATAAAAGTAGTTATTCTTAAAGAATATGTGAGAATCCAGGCCATACTCTAATCGAAGATTGGGGGAAGCGATGATGCGGATTCGGGATTCACATCTTCTGTTGTTCTTTCTAATCTGAAGAGCAAAGGACATCGTTTTGCCTCTTAATTTAGTTAGTACTACTATATTTTTTTACAACATTATTATTACACTTGATAAATATTTAAATCTTTAATTATTTGTAATGAGATTTGGTGCTACAAAAATTTGACTTCTCTTTCTCCGTGTGTGTAAAAGAAAAGAAAAGGGAGAATATGATAAATATTGTAGAATAAAAATTTAAATTATATAATTTTTTTATTGAGAAATTATATGATTTTAATTAAGAATACATTTTTTAGTAATTATAAATAATTTTAAATGAAGGTCACGGTGCTTTCAAAAAAAATAAAAATGAAGATCACGGTTACTTTTTTAAAACAATCTGGATAAGATATTTTAAAACAATTTGGATAAGATATCCTTGCAATTAATGTAAAGGATGATTATATCTATCTTATATGATTTTTTTTACAGTTAAGATTTTTTTTGTTTTGAATCTTTTAATAATTATTATCTTTACTCTTTATTAATTATATATATATATAGAGAGAGAGAGAGATAGATTAGAACACAAAACTGAAGAAGAAATTGAAGGAGAGAGAAAAAAGATTAAAGGAGTGGGCAATAAAAGGGTTTCTACTTTTCACTCAATATCAATTTGTGTAACAAATAAACTTTCTCTGATCGTGTTTTCTTCTCCTTCAATGGCTTCTTTTGGAGCAAATACTGTAACAAAGCCAATCAAAAAGAGGAAAAGAACGATTGAGATCAAGAAAGTTGAGCAGATAAACAGGCGTTACGTGACCTTCTCTAAACGCAAATTAGGGTTATTCAATAAACTCACCGAGCTCTCAGTTCTGTGTCAAGTGGAAGCCGCTGTGATCATCACCTCCCAAAACGGGAAGCTCTATACGTGTGGCTACCCCGACGCCGATGCCGTCGTTCGCCGCTACCTCAGCGGAGGGCTATCCCGAGGGCTGGACAGTGAAAGCAAAAAGAGACAGCAAGATGCAATTGAAACCCTAAGGCCTGAATACGAGGCCACTCAGAACCACTTGAAAGAAGAGCAAAAGCGTTTGCAAGAAATCAAAGAGACGCGAAAGAGTAGTTTGTGCTTTCCCTCGTGGTGGAATCTCCCCACCGAGGGTATGGGTTTGGAGGATCTTGAACAGTTCAAGACTTCTTTGGAACGTTTGAAGTTTAACCTAGTTGGGGCGCTGCAAGAGAAGCAGATGAATTCGGTCCCATCAATGCCAAATGCTCTTATGGTTCCACCAATGCCATCTACTGTGCTTCCACCAGTGTCACATGCTGCTATGGTTCCACCAATGATGCCGCCACAGTTTCAAAACATGCCACTCTTGAGTGTTCAACGTTTAAGTGGAAATCAAGTTCAAGATGATTATTGGAGGAGTGCTGCTATAGCTAGTAATGGTTTTGGAAGCCTGAAAAGTTATGGATATGCTACTTAAAACATGGAGGAATGTTAGCTAGTTTCAATTAGTATAGGTAGGTATTTATTTTTCTTAATTGTTTGATGTTGCCAATTATAATGTTGACCATGATATGAAGAAACTGATGGACAAATTTAAATTTAACAGTGTAAGGGTGTTAACTTTTCTCAGGGATGAGGGGTTTGTTTATATAAGACAAAGTCGAAACCTTTTCTTTCTTCAATCAACTAATAACTTAAAAAATAAATGTAGTTATTCGTAAAGAATATGTGAGAATCCAGGCCATACTAATAGAAGCTGATAATGCTTTGGTTTGATGACTTTGCTCTTGTTTCTTAATAACTTTTAATTCAATATCTGCAGGAAAATATTCTTTTATTATTTATTTTTTCACTAAATACGCGAATCAACAAAAATGAAATTGTTTTTTCTTTTAATTGGGTAGGAATTTCAGATCAATTGGTGGATGTAATTGATTCTGTATATAAAATAATCCTTTTAGAAATATTCTTATATTTGTATTTCAAAAATAATTTTACCTGATAATGTTAATAAATCAATCCTTTTAAATATATTTTACTTTTAAAATATCACTTTCAAAGACAAACGATTTTTTAAAATAACAATACTAATCAGTGGGGAGTTCAAAAAATCCGGTTATATAAAACTAATTCGTAATGGTCCATATCTAAGTCACTTTAAATGCATTGGTTTTACATCCAAATTTAGCCTTTTGGATTTTAAATCCAATCTAATTATTTGGATATGGATTTGGTATTTTATAGGATTTTTAATTTTTATAGCATTCTTTTAAAATAATCTTGGTCGTAGTTGGTCGAAAGTAATTTTTTAGTCAACATAAGTTGATGTTATTTTTTAACCAACAACGTTATTTTTTTATAAACGTTAGTTAAAGTTTTGTCGGCCAACGTTAGTTGATAATGTTTCTCATTTGAGACTATTTTTTTAAATCCTTTTCATCGGACATTGGTCGGGGTTATTTTTTTCCAATATCGTCCAAAGTTTTTTCGACCAACATCAATTGATGATGTTTTTCGATCGAGACAATTTTTTAGTTGATATCAGCTAGATTTTTTTTTTTGCCAACATTGATCGGAACTATTTGTTGGTCAATGTTATCTAGAGTTTTTTAGTTGATGTTGACTAATGATTTTACAGTCAATGCTATTTTTCAGCCAATATCGGCTAGGATTTTTTACGATCAATGTCAATCGATACTATTATTTGACAGACGTCGACTAAGGTTTATTGACTGGAGTTATTTTTCAATCGAGACTATTTTAATCGATGTCGGCTAAGGTTTTTATTGAAGTTATAAGTGCACTAGATTTTATTTTACTGAAATCTAAATCGTGTTAAGAAAAATGAAAGTTTGTATCATGGGTGAAAAGGAATGAGAGTGTGAGAAACGAAAATGAATCAAAAGAGATGAAAGAGAGTTAAAAAAGAGTGTAAAATAAAGTGGTGTGTTAGAGATAAAAAATAATAATATAAAAAATAGATTTAAATTAAAGTAATTTAATAAGTAAAAAAATGAATCAAGAAGAGATAATGGATTATATATTTTTGTATAATCAATTATGCTAGTGTTAAAAGTGTGTAAGAGACTAATTTTTCTCTCTTCTCTCGTTGTTGGCACTTCCCTTTCTCTTTTGAAGTGTGTCGTGTTTCTTTTCTCTCTCAATCAACTTTTGCCTTCTTTCTTCTCAATTTAGGATGAAAGTTGCAATCCATAGATTCCACCTACATTTGACCCCCACCAAATACCCCTCCTCACAACTTTTACCCCAAATCACTTGTAGCTCTACATTAACCCCCTTAACCAAACATATCCTTAGACTTGAAAGTAGAAGTAAAACTGATTCTAAGTTAACTAAAAGTCTAAAAAATAATGTGTTGCATCACCAAGCCAGAGGTACTGATTCTAATTCTGATAAAAGAAAAAAAGAAGACATAGTAATATCAAAATAATCTTTTACGAAAAAAATATTTCGTCTTTATTCAGAAGTTATCTGTATTGTGAACCAGAGATCAACTAGCTCATACACATCAGAAACCATTTCAAAGTTTTTAAGATTAAAACGAAAAAAAAATCTTTTTGGCATAGACTTTTGGACAAACAGCCCCGTGTGATTTAAATTTTGGTTAATATTTTGTAGTTTACAAACAGTAAATATGAAGGTATATAAAGAAAGCAATTGATGGTGTCTATTTTCCTTTCTTATCTAAAAAAATATATAATTACAACGTGTCAACCAAACTTCAAAACACATCCGAGAATTAGATTCATAATAAGTAACAACTTTATTTATTAGAATAAATAGTATAAAACAATTTAATCCTCAAAACATGTAATTAGCATGACTCGGTGCTCATTCTGTTGCTTACTAGCTTGGTCTTGTTAAATTACCATCACTACATTTATATGCATGTGAACCGTTAATATGTTTTGATTATTTTTTATCACAATCTTTATTATTAATTAAATTTTATCAAAACCACCATTTTTTGAGTTTCACTTTTTTATTTATAATTTTCAATAAATTTTAAGCAATAATAAAATGTATTAAAAGGAGTGTGTTAAAATTGCGAGCCATAAGACTCCTCATGTATACAAACATCCGTATGTAACAGAAAGACTTAAAATTGAGATGTTAAATTAAATCATATAAACATGCTTAGTGCACAAGTCTATACATTTTCCTTTCAATACAATAGGACACTCGTAATAAAATAAACTTCAGCTCACTGCTCACAATGGAGAGTTTGATGGAGATCCGAAAGTGGAATGATTTCCATTATCTGAATTAGGAATTTTTGCTCCCCTTAATCAAGAACAAATGTGGAAGGGGTTCGCCTACTCCTGATGACATTTGTGTTGATTAAACCTAATTTTCAAATTTTTCATCCTATATTTCACTAATCTATCTAAAACATAAATTACAGATAAATCCAGCAAATCAGGTAACTAGTTTGTCCGCTATTCCAGAAGGGAATGGGGAAAACTATCAAAGGGGTCGTGAAGACATTAACCCTTGAGAATAACCATTAGCAAAATTTTGTTTCTTCTTGAAATTTGTAACACTACAATGAGGACATATATATTCTAGCCCATCTGTTTTTGCATAATCCTGCACAAGTTATGAATGTAAAAAGAAAACCTTAATACAATAAAAAACAAAGAGATACATTTATACAATAACTGTAAGTGACAATGTAGTACCTTAAATGCACCAAGACCCTGCCTTCTGTCACAGCCAAAGTGGGCCCACTCACCACATATGCCACAATTCACCCAATCACCAGCTGCACTACTGTTTAACAGTAAAGATTGTAAGGAAGAAAAAAAATTAGATTAGCTTCTGCTAAGGGTTGCAGATCATCATAAGTTGAATGATAAATCACAAGACTAAGTCTTAACAGTTTTACAGGGTAACTGCATAGCTTCATGGACTTAAAAAAATATATTAAAAAGTACAAACCTGTGACACAACAAGCAACATTCTCCATCCACATCATCATGTGCTAATTCATATTCTAAAAGGTAGGTCTCATAATGTCGTTTGAGAGTATTCCCAACACCCTGTACAAGAAGGCACACACAACAAAAACAAAAACAAAAAAACCTTATCAATCTCAATTTTGAGGTGTGTGAAAATTTTCACATTAAGAGATTGGAAAGCCCATGACTTGTCAATCTCAATTTTAAAGTTTAAAGTGGAATTCCAGGACCAATATAACAAATGCATAAAAATCAACTACTCAAGGTTGAGATGTAGCCAAGGCATAGAACATACAGTCATTCTATTGGTTGTGGTGTAATTGCGCATCTTTGAAAAGATTTGTCCCTTCCAGTTGATGCCATTGCCAACATGAAATCCTCCCCTGGTAACCACCTAAAAAGACCAACAACTTGAGAAAGAAAATATACGAAAAAAACAAAAAACATTCATAATCATTCTCAAAGAACCCAGTTTCAGACTTTCAGCAACTCACCTCTTTATACAAGTTGTAGAGATCAAGACGTTTTCCATTGAGTATGGCATCAGGGAACTCGGTAAGCCCTCCTTGAGGAATCAGTCTATTATGTCCCCGGAGAATCAGAAACTCCATGACATCTTTAAGAAATTCCTCCTATACAGAAAGTTATAACTTTTATGAATTTTTTTAAGAATATATTCTCATTGAATGCTCACACACTAATCCAGCAAGATTTAGTAATTTTTAGGATACCATTTCTTTATGGAATATAGATTAAAAAATCATTAATAGGAAAACCATAGGATTACGAAAGCAAAAAAATATCTTTTTTTTTTTAAATACAGATTCTCATTGAATGTTTGCATCCTAGATTGATTGGCCCTTGGCCCACTATGATTTAGCAATATTTAGGTCTTAGAAAAACATTATTTTATGAAATACTGATCCAAAAAATCATTAATCAGAAAATAGCAAGAAAGTGAAAGAAAAAACAGATCATCCTTCTTTGATAGGTAATTAAAATTCTCACATCAATGTTAAGACTATGGTAGACAACTCTTTTTGCTAAATGAAAGCAATCATTTTCATCAACTTATGTAACATTTAGTGGTTTCTATTTGAAGACAATGTTACACTTAAGATTAATAAAACTCGAGAGTACAATCTTCAAGTTATATATGTCAAAAATTAATCTCTAGAGTTAGGACTTTTTTATTTAAAATATTATTTTTGTCATGTAGGCTTAGGTTACTACTCATCAAATTATCTTAAAAACAATGGACAAAGGAAACTCACCTCAGAGCATGTCTGTACGGGGCCTCTACCGCAACCATGTTTCTTAAGAGGCAATGGGTTCAATGAAATAACCTGCTTAGACTGAGCTGCGCTTGAAAATGATTTTCTGTGTGTTCCAGATGTTGATCCAATACTACTACGCTTCGTAGGGGCAACAAGTGGCAAAATAGCCTCCACCTGAGTGCCATCAAAACCATCTGTCTCAGAAGGTCCACAAAAAGGTGTCATTCTATGGCGATGAATGTGAGGAATTGGCCTCATTGCAGATACTTTCAATCTCTGCCTAGCAGGAGTTAATGGCGTGCTAATCCCATTGACCATTTTTCTATCCTTTTCCTCTTCATTTAATTTATGAACACTACCCTGCCCTGCAAAGACACCTTCATGAAGACCAGGGCTATCCCCTTGGCTTGGTTCACACCTTTTCTTAGTAGGAGGGGGTGGTTTCAACCAACCAGGGGGACTGCTAAAAATTATATTATTTTTGATTGTACAGCTATCTTTCTCACAGTTTTTATAGAAGAAAAGTAAGCGTTCAGCATCATCTTTCTCAAAAGAAGCTATTGGCAATCCCTGAATACTAGCAATGCCAAGTGCAACTAAACTTCGATAAGAAACTTCAGGTGCTAGCTGTCTCAAAATCTGAATGGAGTAACAAGACATACAAATATAATTATGAATTTGAATAACAAATATGCTAATATAGAACTCCAAATCTTGAAGGATGCTAAACTTTGGGTACTATACTTAACATCCAAGTATTTATGAACAATAATCCTTGTTACTATCTGTTTCCATTCATTATTAGCAATGTAAAAGTAGATTATCCAATTTGAAAACATATTAAGCAGGTTGGTCAGAATAGTGTGATTAGCAGGGACAATGTATTATTGCTGCATGAAACAGTCATAATGATAAATCACAGTGTGCAAATCATTCATTATCTTAGAACCACTCTCATAACATTAACAATAAGGCTAACCAACAGCATATTTAAAGAATTCAGTACTCCCATTTGAAATGGGGAAGACAACAAAAGCAAAAGCAACGATGAAGAGTAGTTAACAACAAAGGTAGATGCCTAGTGGGGAATCTAAAATCATTCCTAGTACGAAATTTGACATCAAAAGTAGATAAGTTCTTAACATCTAGGTTAGATCATCCCACAAGAAGCAATAAAACAGTGATGAATCCCCTAGTATGAAACATCTAGGTTAGACCGTCCCACAAGAAGGAAAGACATTGACAAATAATTTTAAGCAATAAAACAACACCAACACAGATGATATTACAATAAAGAAGGGGAAAAGGGAGTTATTAAAACCTGCAAAGCCCATTGAGGAAGCTTCATGCAAATTTCAAATACAGATGCTCCACAGGCAATAGAAGCAGATCTGCGAGGTTCAGAGATGTTCTCTTTGTTTCCCTCATTGTTGAGTTGTGCGTGAACTAGTTGACTCTTCTCAATTATCTCATTTTTTATATGATTCTCCAAGAGCTAAAATGTAAAACAGATAGGCCAAAGAATAAGAATCCAAAAATTTCAACAGGTAAAAGTTACTAGCACAATGTATTTATTATCATTGCAATTCAAATGTGAGCTTACTGACTTGATGCTTAATAAAAAAGTTATTAGACAATTAAATGAAAAGAAAACGATCAAAAAACTATTTCATTCCAAAAGAATGCTAAATTAAATTCTGAAGACTTCATAGTAAAATATAACAAGTAGCAAATTAACATAAAGTTGTTGTCGAGACAAATGTAAGATTGAAATTAAAATACTAAACATCATGTGCAAATAGCATTTATTGATTGTTAAATTAATAATACTTACACAATACTACTAGTAACATAGACACTTGGAGGATACCTGATCATTAAAACAAGTTTGTGCACTGCCGGATACCAGAAGTGAGATATGTGCAGAACTACAAGTTGATATATCACATCGCATGGTCACAACTCCACGAGAAAAAGCAGCTGCCTGAAGAGGTGGTGGTGGGGCACTGTACCATAGCATAAAGATATATATATTACATGATGGCAAATCATAATCATCTGTCCAATAAAGTCCTAGTCAAAAATAAATGAACATAAGGGAATTTGAACAAGAGAAAGAGACACTTTTCAAGTCATCAAATGTATAAGTACGAGTCATATGCAAGTTACATCAACATACCTAAACTTGCCATGGAGCTTGCAACCACGTATCTGAAAAGATAAATAAGGAAATAGAGAAAACCTCCCAAGAGACCATCTCAAGGAGATGGAAAAGTTGTAGCTAAAAGCTATAATACAAGAGAATGGTAAAAGGACTAAAATCACAACAGGAAATTGTAGTTTATTATATTAATATTTATTTATTATATTTATATTGCTTCCATGGAAAGACTATACCAGATAGAATAATGATGGGGGGAAAAACAGTGGAGATTATATTAAGTTATTAACAGTAACATTTTTAGTTTTTACATTAAAAAGGGTTATACATCTTAAGATTTTGCTGATAGAGTTTTGCTATCCAAGTAAGATAATTTAATTAAGCAATACAGTCAACGTACTTCAATAGTTAAGAGAGCTCTGAGTCCATCCTCCAAAGATCTCAGCAATAACTCATCCTGAAAAGAAACAAAGCCATGTGTAATTGGCAAATAATGTCCATTGTGGATGGAAGTGTTTATTGGAAAGTGCATTGTCATTTATTTATTTATCCTTTCCTTAGTCCCACATTGGTGAAACAATCTTGCTTTGTCCACAACAGAGAAACTAATTTTCAACATATATATGTGGGTGTGGCCATGTGGGCTTGTCACTATGTGACAGAATGACAGTTACACAGACATTTTTCCTTACATAAACATCAAAGTTTAAAGGTGGTTTTAGTGCACATTAGACAGGAAGTAGAATTCCAAAGAAGCTTACAACAGTCGAAGGTGCACCACAGATGAGAAATCTCAAGTTCACTTCATCCTCATGTATCTTTATGGCAGGCAAACTGCCTGGGGAACTTTCATCATCATCCTCTTCATCGATCTCTGGAGGGTCAACATTGATTTTGAGACGGTCGCCAAGAAGGTGTGGCCCCATCTCACTATTAGCATCATCGCTATCAGAAGGAAGTACTTGATTGTTTTGGACACAGTAAAGTTCAAAAGAGGCACGTGCAAGGTGGAAAGCATCCCATGTATGTGTAGATGAACTGCAAAACATTTGTAAACAACACTATATGTTAAGTACTAGCTTGAAATTCTTAACTTTCCTAAGAAAAGAAAAGGCCTTAAATAATTGCATGGACACAGAGAATGAGAAATAGGTCATGCTGGACTTTGTAAACTCTGGCCATTTGTAATTCAAAACAAAATATTAGTAAAAATTTCATTGATTAACTATCACGACATATAAACTAGACAAGTACCAGATTTCACAGGAAATTATTCCTGTCATAGATGACCCACCACTGGATGCATTATTAAATATGTGTATGCATATGCAATAATTCATCAATATGACTTTAGCACAATTAGATTTTGGACATAAAAAGCCATTTTATATGAAAGCACCATATGCTTGCTAGTTGCAATCAAATTAACAATATCATACCTTTGTACTACTGAAAGAAATGCTTGAAGAAAATGGCAGGCAGCATAACAAGAAAAGGCATTCTTCCAAAATATAACATATGGGATTCCCTGCAAAGTCAAACAGCTTAAATATGCCAGTTTTCCCATAAAATTATTGGAATGCAAGGGATTCTTGTGTCTTTTATCTTCCTCCAAAAATGGTAGCCTGTTGAGATTGAGCATCAATACCTGAAAGTTTTCATAAGCAACAAAGGCAAAAGTACCTTAAGATGAAGAGCCTCTGCAAAACTTTCTCCATTTGGTATTTCTAAATAAACCTGCAGAAATTATTGAAATTACATCAGACAAAATACCATACCCACAACGACGATTGAGGGGGGGAAATGCAAATCAGATAAGCCATATTAATTTAGATAAGACCAAAACAATCAGCGAATAGGGAGAATGAGAGGGAGAGGGGGGGAGAGAGAGGGAGAGAGGGAGAGAGAGAGAGAGAGAGAGGGTTTGAGAGAGAAAGCGAAACAGAGAGAGAAACAGACTGAGAGAGAGAGGCGAAAAGGAATAGAGAGAGACAGAGGACGTTCACAGATACGTGACCATCGCGGAGGAAGAACTAGCAGAGTCAGCAGCCGGAGTGTTCCTGGAGAACGTAGAAGTAAGTTCGACGACAAACGTAACTCGCACGCAGATGACGACCATAGGCACAACTTTAACGATCATTGGGATGAACAACGAGGTAACTACGACAACGTCAAGGAGGGAGAATGGATTCAAGTGAAAAGCAGGAGGAGAAAGTCCCTTTCAAAGTCTGAACCAGTTCACGGAAAGGATATAGCTGACAAGAAAAAGTCACACCAAGTATTTGGGGGAAAAAACTCAACAACGTGGAGAGATAGGGCGGATATTACCTCTTTCTACTTCTCCCATTTTCCTGATGGGGTCCGGGAAAGAGACCTCTGGAAGATATTCCAAGCTTGGGGAAAGGTTTGGGAGGTTTTTGTATCGAAGAAGAGGAACAAACAAGGCCATCGGTATGGTTTCGTGCGTTTCAAAGGAGTAGAAGACGAAGATGGTATGGAAAGAAGACTTGACAACCGTATTTACATACATGGGATGAAGATGTTTGTCAACAAGCCCAAGTTCCAGAGGGATGGGAACAAAGTAGCAGAGCTACCTACAGCCTTGAACAACAGAATGACCACGAAGAACATGGAGCATGGCGTGCATAAACAGGTGTTACGTCAAGCCCCCAAGGCCAATAGGATCAAATCATACGTTGAGGTGGTGACCAAACGAACCAATGACAGGATGGAAGTACAGGAACCGTTGACTAAGATTCAGACGTCTAAGGAGAAGACCAAGTGGCTCGATAATGCTTGGGTGGGCCAATTGAAAAACAAAGCTATGTTTGACAGGGTGGATGAGGAGGTTCGGGGGATGTTCGGGCCAGAGGTCAAAGTGGCGTACTGGGGAGATGATATGGTCATCCTTCATGGATTAGAGGAGGAAGCAGCTACTGATTTCAACTACAAGGAGCGCTTGCATGGCGGGACCCCTTTATCTCCGTTACAGAGATGGACGTCGGCGTTGGTGCCGTCCTATCGTCTAACTTGGCTTCGTATTTGGGGGGTACCCCTAATGGTTTGGGACGCTGACACATTTGCAAGCATTGTGTCAGCGTGTGGTGAGCTAGTAGAAATGGACGAGGTGACGGAGGAGAAACTCAGAGTAGACATTGCTCGGGTCTTGGTTCGAACGTCAGAGAAACCTCTTATAGCGTGGACGACGTCGATCCTGGTGGACGGAATCCAACACTCTTTGGACCTTCGTGAGGAGATGGGGGCTGGGTGGGGAAGAACGTCGCGGGAGCTGGTGGTGGAACAACTCCCGCCATCTCCATTTTCCACGGCTACTGCAGACTCCGACGACGAGCCAAACACCAACTTTTTGCACGATCTCTCACCGGATCGCCTCTCCGGCAGGCCGGTCGGTGGTTCCTCTGCCTGGTCATCGCCGTCTACGGTGAACCACCGTCGGAGACGACGGACTGTGGGTCTTTCCCCGGCATGCAGGGGCAACGACGCCACGACAGGTGTTCACGTGTCCTCCCTACACTGTCCCGAGCTCCTGCCAGCTGCAGCCGTCCTGACACCTCCTGACGCGGGCCAATAGGAACGCAACGGTCCAAATTGTTTGGACATGCACTCTGCAGTCATGGCAGAACCTAGGACCTTTTGTCCTAGCAGGCAACAGAGTCTTTTTCGGGAAGGAGACGTTGAGGAAATACCCCAGTCTGCTTTTAAAAGCTCATATAACCTTCGGGTAAAGCAGGATGAACCCTTGGTCAATACCCCTGATTCTAATCCTCTGACCAACCATGTTTCAAACTTAAAGCCCCCTTATCAAAAGGAATACGTAACTGAGGAGGGGGAAGTTTTGAACCACACTTTGGGCCTGGTATCTAAAAGCCCAAATAAAAAGGGGAGTAAGTCTTCCCCAGCCCTCAAGGTGTATGTTAGAAGAAAGGAGTGGGGAGTAGTAAACCTTGAGGCCCATGCTCAATGTAGCTCTCATTCTCGTCTCAAAGGTAAAGAGCTTGTATTGGGGCAGTCTTTTAATGATAACAGTAAAACAGATGATTCTGAAGGGAGGGACACCCACCTCTCACAACCAGAGGGGTCGTTGCCGAATCTACAATATTCACCTCATGGTCCTGCTCCTGTCAACAGTGCTAACAAGGAACTCTTAGCTAATGAGGAAGACTTCCACATGGAGATTGTTAGAAAATTGGGAGTATCTTATGTGGAGAAAAATACAACTAATGATAATATGATGGCAGAGGCCACTGTTAGTAGTGGTATTTTTGCACCAGCAGAGGTGATGGGAATGAAGCATTTTGAATCATGAATATTTTGTCCTTCAATTCTAGAGGGTTGGGTAGTGGAGTGAAGAGGTCAGCCATTAGGAAGCTCACCTTGGCCAACAATGTTGATTTACTCTGCATTCAGGAAACTAAAAAGGAATCCATAGATAATTTATTCTGTCAATATTTATGGGGAGATGCTAATGTGTCTTGGGAGGCTGTTCCCTCTACTAATGCAGCTGGTGGTCTTCTCTGCTTATGGAATAATGATTTCTTTGTGGTGGACAAAAGGGTAGTGGGTAGGGGTTTTATTTGGCTGGAAGGAATGTGGACTAGAGAAAATAAAAGGGTCTGCATCACCAATCTTTATGCTCCTTGTGATTTACAGGGTAAGAGGGAGCAGTGGGAAGAGATTAAACTTCTCAAACCTTCCTTCCATGATGGCCCTTGGTGCATTGTCGGTGACTTTAATTCTATAAGACACCACAATGAGAGGATCAGCTCATCTCAGTCAGTGGGGAGTTCTTCATGTATCTCTGAATTTAATTCTTGGATCTCGGATATGGATTTGGAGGAGGTCAGGTCAATAGGGAGGAACTTCACTTGGTATAGACCTAATGGGACTGCTATGAGTAGACTGGACAGATGTCTTCTATCTGATGAATGGCTATCCCAATGGCCAGATTCTACTCAATTCGTGCTTGATAGAGATTTCTCTGACCATTGCCCCATCCTCTTGAGGTCTACAACAGTGGATTGGGGGCCTAGACCTTTCAAAGTAATGGACTGGTGGTTGAAGGACAAAGATTTTCAGAAAATGGTGTCTCATAGATGGGGCAGCTATCATCCTAGCGGTTGGGGTGGATATGCTTTAAAGCTGAAACTGAAGTTCATTAAGGGATGCATCAGACAGTGGAGCTTGCAAAATGGTGTTATCAATGTTTCTAAAATTCAGAATTTAAAGAAGGAGCTGAATGACTTGGAAGCTGGTAGCAGTACTGGAATTCTATCTCAAGCTGAGGTGGATTTAAAGAAATCTTTGCAGGAACAGCTTTGGAGTGCAGCTCTTGCCTATGAGTCCATGTTGAGGCAAAAATCAAGAGTCAAGTGGATAAGAGAAGGGGATAGAAACTCAGCTTATTTCCACAGGATGATCAACCACAGACGGAGAATTAATGCAATTCAAGGTCTGCTCATTGCAGGTGAATGGGTCCAGGAGCCTACTAGAGTCAAGAATGCAGTTCTAAACCACTTTAAACATCGATTCTCAGAACAGAATCCTCAAAGGCCAACCCTGGATGGAGTCCACTTTCCTTCCCTTGGTCAAGAAGACAAGGACTGCCTTACTGCTAGATTCGGTGAGGAGGAAATTAAAGCAGCAGTGTGGGCTTGTGGAGGAGATAAAAGCCCTGGTCCTGATGGCTTGAATTTCAATTTTATAAAGCAGTTTTGGGAGGTTTTAAAACCTGATTTTACAAGGTTCTTGGATGAATTTTATATCAATGGCAGATTCCCTAAAGGAAGTAATGCCTCTTTCATAGCCCTCATACCCAAGATCTCTAATCCGCAGTCCTTGCATGATTATAGACCCATCTCTCTAATAGGATGTGTCTATAAAATAGTGTCAAAAATCTTGGCTTCTCGGCTGGCTAGGGTTTTACCTCACCTTATAGATGAAAGGCAGACAGCTTTCCTCAAGGGGAGGCATATTCTTCATGGGGTGTTGATTGCTAACGAGGTTATTGCTGAAGCCAAGTATAAAAAAAATCCTTGCATGATCTTCAAGGTGGATTTTGAAAAAGCCTATGATACGGTCTCTTGGGGCTTCTTAAACTACATGATGATGAGGATGGGCTTTTCTGATAAATGGAGACAATGGATAGATGGATGCTTGTCTAGTGCAACCATATCTATTTTGGTTAACGGCAGTCCCACTTCAGAGTTTGTGCCTCAAAGAGGTTTAAGGCAGGGTGATCCCCTTGCCCCCTTTCTGTTTAACATTGCAGCTGAAGGACTTACTGGATTGATGAGGTCAGCAATCTCAAAAAACTTGTTCCACAGCTACCAAGTGGGGAGACAAAAGGAGGAGATAAATATTCTGCAATATGCAGATGATACGCTTTTTTTTGGAACTGCATCTATGGATAACATTAGAGTCCTGAAATCTGTCCTCAGAATTTTTGAGATGGTTTCTGGTCTCAAGATTAATTATTCCAAAAGCCAATTTGGGTGCATGGGAAAATCAGAGGCTTGGTGTAGGGAGGCAGCTCTCTTTCTCAACTGTGGTCAGCTAGAAATTCCCTTTTCCTACCTTGGTATACCAGTGGGAACATCTTCTAAAAGCTGGAATGTGTGGCACCCTATCATTAACAAGTTTGAGCTTAAACTTAGCAAATGGAAGCAGAAAAGCCTATCCATGGGAGGAAGGATAACTCTCATTAATTCTGTTTTAACAGCTCTTCCCATCTACATGCTGTCCTTCTTTAGAGTCCCTAAAAAAGTAGTGCACAAGCTAGTCTCAATTCAGAGAAATTTTCTTTGGGGAGGAGATTCTGAAGTGGCTAAGATTGCTTGGGTAAATTGGGATACTATTTGCCTCCCCAAGAATAGAGGGGGTCTTGGGATTAAAGACTTGACCAAGTTTAATGAAGCTTTGCTTGGTAAATGGGGCTGCGACTTGGCAAATAATCAGGATCAGCTTTGGGCCAGAATATTAATGTCCAAATATGGAGGGTGGAATACTCTTTGCTGTGGTAGAAACAGAGCAGATTATTCTCCTTGGTGGAAGGATTTGAAAAATGTTTTCCAACCGCACCATAGAAACTGCATCTCCAATAATTTGAAGTGGAAGTTAGGTGATGGGAACACAATCAAGTTCTGGACAGACAAGTGGAGGGAAGAGGATGATCTAAGTCTTCAAGAAAAGTACCCAACTCTTTTTCAAGTGAGTACTCAGCAGAACCAGAATATCAACTCTATGGGCATCTTATCTGGTAGTAATTGGGAGTGGAAGATACAATGGAGGAGGCATTTCTTTGACCACGAAATTGACACCTTGGCAGCATTCATGGCTGACATTGAGGGTATCCAAATTCAACCTTTAACTCGGGATTTCCTCAGTTGGGGGGCTGATCCTGCTGGTTGTTACTCCACAAAGTCAGCTTACAACCTTCTTAAGGCTGAGGCCAGTTCTAATTCTGAAGACAGCAATTATAAGACCATTTGGAAATTGCAAATTCCCCCAAGAGCATCTGCTTTCTCTTGGAGAATCTTCAAGAATAGACTACCTACTAGGGATAATCTAAGGAGGAGGCATGTCGAGCTGCCCTCTTACAATTGCCCTCTTTGTGATCAGGAAGAGGAAACTGTTGGCCATATTATGTATTCTTGCAGGAAAACTTGTGTTCTTTGGTGGGAGATTTTGAGATGGGTTAATAGGATGGGTCCTTTCCCTCTTCAGCCTAATTGCCACTTTCTGCAATTCTCTCAGTGGAGTGGAAACAGCAATGTAGACAATCGGTGGAAAGCTCTTTGGATAGCTCTATCCATGACTATTTGGAAGCACAGAAATGCCTTGGTGTTTAATAACCAGAATTTCTGCACCGAAAAAGTCATGGACGAAGCTTTATTTCACACTTGGTCTTGGATCCACTGCATGGAGAAAGACTTTCACACACATTTCAATCAGTGGTCTTCTTGCTTAAAGGAGGAAATGTCTTAGGATTTTTTGTTGTTTGGGTAACCACATATTGTGGTTATTTATTATGTAGATGGGGATGGCAGATTTCTGCCTTGTATATTCTGTTATTTTTCAGTACATCTAGTACTGACCCTATTAATATTATCAGATTTTTGCTGTGCAAAAAAAAAGATAAGACCAAAACAGCTATTTAAGCTAAAAAAAAGTTAGAGACTTCAACACACAAGATTAGACCTCAGAATTTTGAGAAACAAAAGTAAATTTCATGAGAAATGTGATAAGCACCCAATCACTTGGGGAACCCTCCCTTAGAAGCTAGCTATTAACGGGAAAGAACCAAGCCAATTAAGTACTCCACCGAGCATTCCATACTACTCGATGTGGGAAGTAGGAAATATTAACCAAGTCCCTATCAAAATGTCTCCAAATATCGCCAAGTCTCTAAATAATAAGCATTCCTAAGTATCACATTAACTGATTCAGTCCTGGTGGCTCCAAATGCCTATGCTATACAACTGATCTAGGGCATATAGATGCTGGTCTCTAACATTCTTCACAGTATGCAGCTCTACTTCATATGCTTTTCCTTCTTTCTTCCATGGTATTAGTTATTAGTACTATCCACCAAAAAACCAACCCAGCAATTAACAACACAGAAACTATAAATTTTACATACTCTCAATTCCTTCACCAACCATAATATGCAAAACCCAGAGCACCATCAACAAAACACACACATAGCTAAAAGAGTAGCTCAAAGTTCAGAATGCATACAGCCGTCGGCAATGTGGAACCAAAGAGCTCTGTTGTATCTTCACAAGTGGATAATTCCACTCCCTGCCAAACCAGTGGACCTACTTCCCCATTCTCTAACTGTTCTCCTTGCAAGTAAACAAAATTCGGTTGATACGACTCCAGAACTTTCCGAAACTGTTCCTTCTCCGGACTGCGAAGAGTTTGAACCTGCATTCAAGAAAACATCCACATCATGTAATTCCCGTGGCTCCAAACGTCGAAAGCAAAACCTACATTACAACAATGTGAATGCCGCGTTAATCGTGTATACCTCAAGACGCCCCGCGGAAACGAACTCAGGGAAAGGATATGTGCGCTCAGCATGTGAGAGTTTGTGCTCAGCGGAACTTGTGCCACAGGTCACAGCGAGAAGAGTGCAAGTGTATTTCGGAGCTCCTTGAGAATGAAACGGAAACATCGTTCGAGCTAAAGGCAGCAACGTGCAGGCACAGACACACGCGAACACTGAGAAAACGACGACGGTGGAGTTACGAGCGCGGAAGGTTGGACTCCGACGTGGCTCAGTTCCGAAGTTTCCTCCGCCGAAGAAAAACGCCGTTTCGCGAAACTACGGAGGAATTGCGACGGTGCACTGCATCGTTTGGATGCAGAGAGTTGCCGATCAAGGAGAAACGGCGCGGCAATGGCGGTGTGCGAGAACGGAACAGGAACTGTGAAAACCCTAACGCGATGGATGGATTGGGATTGGAAGATGAAGATTGAACAACAAGAAGATTGGGGGAAGCGATGATGCGGATTCGGGATTCACATCTTCTTCTGTTGTTCTTTCTAATCTAAAGAGTAAACGACATCGTTTTGCTTCTTAATTTAGTTAGTACTACTATTTTTTTTATTTACAAAATTATTACTAACACTTGATTCGTTCATGGAAGCATGGTTGGTTGGTTTGTTTGTTTGGAAATAACGGTAGAAAAATAATTATCTCTTTATAGCAGTAAATCAAAATACTCAATAGAATGATATGATACGATTTTTATAATCATGTTATGTTTTGTTAACTCTAGCTATGTAGTTGGAAGTTTGATTTCGTACCGTGTATAAAAACATATTAGCAAAAATCAATTTCTTAAATAAATTTTTGTACTTAAAAAATATTAGTATTTAGTTTGAGCTAAGAAATACCTTAAATACTAAAAAAAATAGTTTGGACTTTGAAGTATATGATTAAGAAACATAATTATCTGTTAATCTTATCTTATCATATTATATATATATATATATATATTATTTTGTTAGTAATAGTTCTATGGGAGTAATTGCCTCTACAGTATTTTTTTTTACTTGAATATATTTAATAACTTTTTTCCATATAAAAGTTTGTATTATCTCTATAAAATATTTTTTAATGAATGTAAAAAATTATAAGTATGAATTAGTATTAATTTGATCACTTTATCTTTGTAATATTTTATACTATTAACATTGAAAAAGTCATACAAATTTTAAAATATGTAAAGAATAATTATAATTTGTAAAAATATAAATATTTTGATTTTGTTGTCATGATATTATGTATTTTATAGAAATTTGTAATATTTTTATTCTTACAAAAGTGTTAAAATATTTTCTTGCTCACGCTAAAAAATCTGAATTCACCACTGAGTAATAAGATAATTATTATTTTTATTTATATTAATGAGAATATTAAAATTTAAATTGATGAATAGTTAAGTATATAACATGAAACATTAGTGTTAAAAACCCACCTTCAATTTATACATGCATAATACACAAGGAGATAGGATCAAAGGAGATAAGATCAGTTGGTATCATGTGTCAATTTTTTTTTACTTAGACCATTTAATCATTTTTGTACAATATAAAATTAGTAAATCTAATTACTGAATTATTTGATATTTTTTCATTGGAGAAGTGTTATTTGTACAAAAATTCATATAACAGTTTGTGTAATAATATTTTTATTGTGTATGTTATACAGCAATGAAATTTACTTATATTTTAATTAGTTTTTAATTTACATAAAATTCAAAACTTGAACTACTTTATAACAACATATAATTCAATGATTGGATTAATTAGTTTTATATTATAAAAAAAAGTTGTTAAACGGTACAATATTTTGTATGTATAAATTGAGAATGAATTTCAAAAGATAAAATACTAAAATGAATTCAAATGAATTTTATAAAGTTGTATAACAATTAGAGAATAAAAATAATATTTTAAAAGGTAAAATACTAAAATGAATTTTATAAGTCAGCAAAAAAATGAAATTTATAAATAAAAATAAAGTATTTAGTCTTAAATTTATTATTATCATCTTTCAGTAGCCGTAAAATTAATTGTTAAATGACGACCTACTAACCGAATTTATAAAGGAGTATTGTGTGTGTGTGTATGAGAGAGAGTGTAATGTTCTATGTGAGAGTTGAAGAAATCGACATAAATAATGTTGGACAAAAAATAAACATGATGATGGGATATTACAAAACTAATTTTTATTTTTACTTGCAATTTTCATATTTTTTAAAACATATTTTAATATAAAATTATATATGACTTTAATTAATTAATTTAAATGCTTATTTTAATTATTCTTGTCAGTTAAAAATTAATTCAACTTAACTTTAAAGAGAAAAACAGATAAAAAGATAATCCTCATTTTAATGTGTTTGTCTAAACAATCTCATCTTCATTCACCGAAAGAATTGAGATAATTGTCTTATTATTAACTTTGTCACGAATGCGATTACTGTTATATTTAATGCATCGTCCTTTCCCTCTCATGTTATTTATATTTAATTTTTTTTTACAGCATTTATATTTAAACTATAACTTTAGAGAAATGACTTTTTTATATTTTAATCTGATTGAAATATATAAAAAATAATTTTTCAATAACATTCCACTTTTATTTTAATTAACTACTTAACATCTAATTATTTTTAGCTATTAAATTTAAACTTAGCTCCTAATTTTTAACCACTAAATATTTCAGTAAAATCTACTTATTATATAATATAATTTTGAATGAGAAATTGTTTTTATGAGTTATTCTTAAATAAGAGTATTTCTAATAATGTATTCGTGTAAGTAGATTGTACCTAGGATTTTATATACTTAATCCAAAAGTAATAAACCGAAACAAGTGTCATATGTCCTCTTAGACCTATCCTTGAGAATTTAACTCCCCATTATGAGTATCTTTTATACAATTCAAAGGGGATATAGAGGTGATTATAGTTAGTAGAGGCAGGTAGGTCAATAATCGATCAACAATGATAATGATACATGAGAAAAGTCATAAATCGACCCATGAGATATATATAACGTGAGCCTCAAATGCATAAGTACTAGGAGACTTCAAATCATTGGCCAATCGACAAACAACCAACAAGGTACAAAATTATGCACGAGAAAATTATTACTTTGGTGTTTAAAATTGTGCGGCATTAGATTTTTTTTAAAAATTTAACATTACATATTTAATTCAGATTAATAAATTAATTTTTTTTCTAATTTTAAAACAAATGAAAACTATTTATCTAAAGTGAATAAACAGTATAGCCCTTTATGATTAATTAAAAAATATTTATTAAGATCTAATATATTTTTTTATATTTTACTACATATATTTATGAATTTTAGTATAATTCTAATTAATTTTAATTAAAAATTATAATATAATTATTTATCCATCAAAGCAATAAAGAATATGACTTGTATGCGATAATCAGAATGTTATAATTTCAAGTTTTCAATTTTCATAATTTTATCTATAATTTCACAAGTATAGTATTTATTTATAATTTTTAATTAATAATCATAATCAAAATATTTATAAATTTTTTTAAAAAATATTATACTTGTATGTTGCAAAATGAATAAAATAAAAATAACAAAAGAGTGTATGAAAATAAAAATGTATGACATGTGCTATGTGTATTATATATCAAATTTTAGCTTCATGAGAGAGAACGAATGAAATATTAAATATGGTAGTAATTATACTAATGGTGAAATTTAAAATAAAACGATTTTCTAAATTTTATTGGTAATTGATGATGGGTTATTTAACGTCAGTTTTTACCTTGGGTGAATTAGTTAAATACCGTTTTAATTCATCGGCAGAAATTTTTTATTCTAGTAATTTGAATTAATATTTAAAGATGTATGAGTTAAATAAATATGTGATGTTAAAAGTACACGTGTTATGAATGTCTATCTAAGATTTTTTTTTTTCTCTCTCTATCACGTGACAATATAGAATTAATTCTCCCCGACTTTTGGTCGGTTCATTACTTTGACCTTCCAGATTATTTTATTTATTTTTCCCAGTGTTTATTATTCCTACGTATCAACAAAAATAGTGTATCGTATGTTATTATATACAATTGTTAAAAAAAAGTCTTTAAGCATTCGCCACATATAAAAAGATTGCATGCATGTTGCAATAAAAGGCAAGACGATTTGACATTTTTTAAAAATATCTTCAATTTAAAATGATCAAGGATACTTAAAAAAATTAAGGATGGTAAACAAAGAGCATGACAATAATGCACAACAATTAAACAATAGCAACTGAAGCATGCAAGCTCAAATTAGCTAAATAGATACAAATATATTATAGCAATCCTAAGACTACCAACACAATAAAACATCTTCCTATTATGAAAAAAAAAAAAAAACATCATAGAGCCCTAGATTTTTCTACACTTTTTTCTTCTTTCCTTTGTTATTGCTTTTGAATTGACACTTGTCTAAAACCAACCCAACTCACAACGACTATGAGTAAAAATGTAAAATAGTAATGTGTTGGAGCTCAGATAAGTGTTGACATAATATTTTGAAATTTTTAAGAAACCCAACTATTAGGATGAAGCTAGGAAAGTACAACCCTAACTTTGTTTAACATAAGCTTTGATAAGTTAATTTTCAAAGAATTTTTATGTTGATAAAGTTGAGAAAAAAAATTTGAAGTAGACAAAATTAAAAAAATAATAATAAATAAAGACAAAGCCAAAGACCAAAGCATCGACATAAAATTAGAGACATGAAAATCTATATGTAAGACTATGTAAGACTTGAGAATTCTAACTAAGTCTAACTCAAAAGATCTAATTGAGTGAATAAACTTAAGGAGACATATGGTAAAGGAGAAGATTTTAGTTTCATAGGAATCTTAAATTGAGAATCTTGGTTACCTTACAAATTTTTTGACATGGTTTCTTAGGTGGACTTTTGTTAGATTAAAGAGCACCAATTAATGTAGATTGATTTTGGTTTTATAACTCAAAGTTGTCATATTTTTTAATATGTAACAATGACTTTTTACATCACTTTCTACATCAATTAAAGTCATAACTAATATAAATGTGTATTTTAGACACAATCAATGCTAAAAATGTTTAACTTTTAACGAAGTTTAATACGATATTGATTCACAATTAATGTTAAAAAACTTATTTATCCGATGTTAAATACCTATTTTTTAGAAGTGATAAACTAAGGCCTAAAGTTGTCATTCCATAAGTATAATATTAAAATAGTTCATCATGAACACATCAATAGTCCATCTTGAACATGTCACTGGAAGTGATAAGTTTGATTTCATAGTAAAAACTAATCATTAACAACAATTGATAAATATTTTGCATTAATAACATTGTTAGAAAAAAAAAGTTTATATAACTTTAATATTTTAACTTGAGAGGACTAAAAAAATTATAAGAATGAAAAATAAAAAATATTAAATTTCAAAAACTAAAAAAATATTTAAATCTTTAATTATTTGTAATGAGATTTGGTGCTACAAAAACTTGACTTCTCTTTCTCCGTGTGTGTAAAAGAAAAGAAAAGGGAGAATATGATAAATATTGTAAAATAAAAATTTAAATTATATGATTTTTTATTGAGAAATTATATGATTTTAATTAAGAATACTTTTTTTAGTAATTATAAATAATTTTAAATGAAGGTCACTGTACTTTCAAAAAAAAAAATGAAGGTCACGGTTACCTTTTTTAACACGATCGCGATAAGATATCATTGCAATTAAGGTAAAGGATGATTATATCTATCTTTTATGATTTTTTTTTACAGTTAAAATTTTTTTTTGTTTTGAATCTTGTAATAATTATTATCTTTGTGTAATAGGACCGTTAATTACGATGTAAGAAACTCTTGTAATAATTATATATGTAGATTAGCACAATATAATGACACAACTGAAGCCCAAATTGAAGGAGAGAGAAAAAAGATTAAACGAGTGGGTAATAAAAGGGTTTCTAGTTTCCACCCAATATCAATTTGTGTAATAAGGAAACTTTCTCTTATAATTGATCGTGTCTTCTTCTTCTTCAATGGCTTCTTCTGGAGCAAATACTGCAACAAAGCCAATCAAAAAAAGGAAAAGAACGATTGAGATCAAGAAAGTTGAGCAGATAAACAGGCGTCACGTGACCTTCTCCAAACGCAAATTAGGGTTATTCAATAAACTCACAGAGCTCTCAATTCTGTGCCAAGTGGAAGCCGCTGTGATCATCACCTCCCAAAACGGGAAGCTCTATACGTGTGGCTACCCCGACGCCGATGCCGTCGTTCGCCGCTACCTCAACGGAGGGCTACCCCGGCGGCTGGACAGTGCATGCAAAAAGAGACAGCAAGATGCAATTGAAACCCTAAGGCTTGAATACGAGGCCACTCAGAACCACTTGAAAGAAGAGCAAAAGCGTTTGCAAGAAATCAAAGAGACGCGAAAGAGTAGTTTGCGCTTTCCCTCGTGGTGGAATCTCCCCACCGAGGGTATGGGTTTGGAGGATCTTGAACAGTTCAAGACTTCTTTGGAACGTTTGAAGTTTAACCTAGTTGGGGCGCTGCAAGAGAAGCAGATGAATTCGGTCCCATCAATGCCACATGCTGCTATGCTTCCACCAATGTCATCTACTATGGTTCCACCAATGCCATCTACTGTGGTTCCACCAGTGCCACATGCTGCTATGGTTCCGCCAATGTCATCTACTATGGTTCCACCAATGCCACATGCTGCTATGGTTCCACCAATGATGCCGCCACAGTTTCAAAGCATGCCGCTCTTGAGTGCTCAACGTTTAAGTGGAAATCAAGTTCAAGATGATTATTGGAGGAGTGCTGCTATAGCTAGTACTAGTTCGACGTTTGCTTCAAATGGTTTTGGAAGTCTGAAAAGTTATGGGTATACTACTTAAAACTTTATTGAATAAGTAATATGAATTGATGAGTGTTAATTGGATCGATGCTTAATTAGTTATAATGGAGGAATGTTAGCTAGTTTCAATTAGTATAGCTAGGTATTTGTTTTTCTTAATTGTTTGATGTTGCCATTACATGGTTTAATTAAAAATATATAATGTTTTCTTTTTGTTGGTAAAGATTTAGAAAATTAAGAATAGTGTACAGTCTTGTATTCTTGCCCTTGCTTGAAGTATGCCAATTTGGATCGAGTTTGTCTCTTTAATTTACTTGCAATAATTTTACTAGCCATAGATGATGCCATAAAGGGCACTCAAATTAAGCCATGTTTACAGAGAAGCCATTAAGCCAACGTGCATATGTGATCCCATGGCACCCATGCATATTTTAATTAAAAAGAAAAACAATCACAAAAACTTGATAAAGATTTAACTTATGTATGTCTTCACTGCATCTTCTCAGAATAGATATCCAAGTTCATTAATTATTTGGAATTTTTTAATTTACTGCTGAGATAATCCACGAGTTGCTTGCAATCAGTAAGTCTTGAACACCACGTTATGAAAATTAGATGCCTTCATCCAAGTAATAGTCACGTGCAGAGCTTGAGATTCTAAAGGTGTAGAAAACCCTGGAAAACAACCCGTGATTGCTGATATGAATTGCCCCAAATGATTCTTAATGCATGCCAGCCAATTTGTGATTTTTTCTAATTAATGACAAAACTGTAAAGGCTAAAACGAGTCAAAATAGATAATTCCCCAAATAAGAAGTCGAATGCAACATATTTGAAGTTTGGAACATAGAAGGAATTGAGGACCTAAGCCACAAGCGAGAATTGACAGGTCCTTAATTTAGGCCCTTCGTATCAATTTGAGAACTATTGTTTTGATATATGAAAAAAGTTTCACGTTGTTTAAAAATAACGATACTCTTTTATATATCTTAACCCTATGAAAGAATAAAACTCTGAAGGCCTACAAGAGTCCAAGCAAACCATATCTCATATACAACAAATTTAATAATACAACAGACTTGAGGCATGCACCTTGTGGTATTTCAAACATACTGATAAAAAAAATGATTTATTAAATATTACAATAGCTAATTGTTACTTCCGTGATGTAAAATTTGTCTAAGTAACCAAACATATAATTAGTATTTTTATTCAAATTTTTTTATTTTGAATTATTTAATTAGTATTTTAAAGAAAATTATTAAAATTCTCCAATGCAAAATCACACATAACCGAGCCTTAATTAAAAATTTGATCCATATAATTTCCTTTTATTTAAATTGTAGTCTCGATCAGTATGATAATAAAAGAATTTTTTTGTACCAAAAAGAAAGAAAGTTAATCTCAACATGCCTTTTTGAATCAGCTAATAAGTTTTTTAATAACACTTATTAAAAAAATAAAATAACTAAGATATAAAGATTGAACGACGAACCCTCATGAAAACCTATGCAGTAAATAAAGATTGAATTGCATTTTGTGGATGCTACTGTGGTTTTGGAATATTTCATGATTATATTTTTTTTACATAAATTTCATGATTATATATACATATATATATATATATATGCACATGAATTCATAGCTATATATTGAAGAGAAATAAATTTGACATTACGTATACATTTTCTTAATTAAATGTATGTTCTTGGGGTTTCTATCGTCATTAGTTAGAATGATTGAATAAAGAAGTTTGAAGAGGACTGTTAATAATTGGGATGACTACCAGCATGTCTATTTTTCGTTCAAAGTCACATCGAACGTGAACACTAATTTATTGCTTTTACGGTTCAACTACTTGGAAAAGTCACCAAGTTAAACTAAACATGCTTTTTTTTATGTGTTTGCATGTCAATTTGTATTAATTTAATTAATGTGATAATTAATCATTATTTTTGTATTGTTTCGCTTGTTACAAGCAAGTATAATTTTAAGAGTTAGAATTACTAGGGAAAGGGGATAATACGTAAATATCTCAAGAATACTTCGTTGAGAAATTTCTTATAAAATTTGGTTATTATGACTTCATGTTAATGAATTAATATCGTTTATGATGCTAGTAGCTCTTAATTAAACAAAAAAATGGTGTGAAAAAATAAAGAAAAATAAAGGATATCTCATTAATGAATTTCAATAAGCCTAAATTAATCATCAAAGACCTTATTGTATTTGATGGATTTTTCTAGACCGTAGATTAATTAAGGAGATCGATATACTTATTGTTCTAGTCGACACAATTGGCATACACTTACTATACTCATAGTTGATTGTTTGGACCAATTTTAATAGTTTTTCTTGGTAACTTTGATGACGCGTTGAATGATATTGAAAAGAACAATATTTTTTGAGCTCAATAGTGAGTGTGGCGGATACAAATGCAAACTAGGTTGTGATAGCGGCGTTACTCCACATATATCCTCCATAAAATATAATACAAAACCTTTTCTTGACCGATAATACAAAAAAAGTTTATAAAAAATAAAATATTGCATTATAAAGCCATTAATATATTTTATGAAATACAATACCTATAGCATTCCGTTTTTTCGTAAAATAAATTAAAAAATATTTTATTTAAATATAAATAAAATTTTAGAAAAATAATGTGATTTTTGTAATTAAATAAATAAGAAGAAATAGTTTTATTAATTAAAATAATTTTTTTTAAGATAAATTAAATAAATATGTGTTTTTAGAAAATAAAAAGATATTATATTTATTCATTTGATAAGCAGAAAATATAGTTAATTTTTTATAAAACAATAAAATAACAAAAAAATAGAGTAAATAATAAACTCAGAGTATCCTAACTATTATAAATAAAAATATATAAGGTTTGTTTTTACATTAAGATGTATTTCCATCTCTGTTTTTCACAAATTCGTTTTGTCTTCTTCCTTTTTTAAAACCTTCTATTTTTTCCACGTATATTC
This sequence comes from Glycine max, assembly GCF_000004515.6. Taxonomy (NCBI): domain Eukaryota; kingdom Viridiplantae; phylum Streptophyta; class Magnoliopsida; order Fabales; family Fabaceae; genus Glycine; species Glycine max. The sequence continues at coordinate 3,742,260 of NC_038243.2, read as the reverse complement.
AAACTTATCCCAATAAAATTATCATTTCAGATTTGTTATTCATTGGATCGTCTTGAAATTCGAACATCATGTCCAGAACGTACTCTCACACATTTTCACTGTTGGGATTTGTGAAATAATATATGTACAAAGAGAAACACCCCCTCGCAAGGAGATAGTGAAATTAAGGCTCCAATCTCTTCTCCTTCTCTCTAATGCTTGGAAACCTTAGCAGAAAAACCAAAGGAAAAACACCGTTATTGCTGACGGACTATGCAAGTGTGTCCGCTTAGAGGTAAGGGATGAATTATTCACAGTTTGAGAGTTGTGAGAACATGTGTAGGAATCCTTAAATGATCAGTCGAGATAAGTTTTTGGGTGTTTTTGAAATTTTGATTCTATCTTTACAACTATAACTGTGAATCATATATGTTTGACGGGTCAATTGATATCCCAATACAAAATTGCTGTGAAATTGATGTGTTCTTGTATTAAGTATAAGCCCTAAAAAAATTGAGTTTTTTTTCTAATTAGTGTGAATTGATAAAATTAAGTAAAAAAAGATTTACCCTAAGAGGGACTCAGATATTGATTTTGTATTTTTTCCCTTTACGTGTTTTTAGAGTTTTTTTATATATAGTTTGGAATTAATATTACAATTTATAATTAGAATAGGCTAACAAAATGACATTCTCGATTATTTTTTATTTTAAATATTTAGTATGAGTTTATATATTATTTTTTATTATTATTCTTTAAAATTGGTCAAAGTCTATTTAACTATAAGGTTCTTCGAAAGTTTTAGTGAATCTTTGGTGCAATTTTGTTTGATTATATTTCACTTTGTAAATTCATGATTAGAATATTTGTGTGTTGAGTTATTTATATACTGTGTGTGTTTATATATGTAATATTATTTGTATATTATGAATTGTGATTGAGATTAAGTATAAGTAACAAGTTGAGAATGTGTTAATTTGTAAGATGCACATGAATATGTGATAGTGAATTGTGATGTTGGAAGGTGTTAAATTATGGACATGAGATATGATTGTGAATATGTGTGTGGTTAATACTTGATGTGATATTACTTGTGTTTTGAGTTGTAAATTATACAATAACTCGACTGGTGTTTACCTTGAGAAAAGTATTTATGCGCGGCGTGTTAAAAGGAAAGTCTAGGGTTACAAGTTAGGAACCTGAGGTATTAAATTGTAACGCAATGCGTGAGGTGTTAAAAGGAAAGTGTGAGATTCTAAGTTAAGAACTTGTGGTGTTAAATTGTAGTGCATTGTGTTAAATGTGTTTTGAAAATAAATGTGAGGTCGTGGGTATTTTATAATTCATGAGCAGTGTTTGCATGTAAAACTTGTTTTGAGGGTTGGACCTTAATCAGGAAGGTGAAATTCTAACGGATTCTTCGGAATCTAGGCCTTGGGGGTAAATACACTCGGTTTGAATGCTGCTTTAAGCCTATGTTGATCTCATATAGTTGGAGCATTCTCACAAAACAAAGTGGTTTTGATTGGTCACCTTATGATTTCACTTAATGAGAGTGACCTAACATACTCATTGTACGGTGTGTCTTGTTATGTACTCCGAGGCGCCCTGACGTCGTTTTTTATTGACATGATACCACATTGCATATAAGATTAAGTCTTAGTATATCTGTTGCATAACACCTATGTAATGATCACTATGACTTGTTACTTGATGGTGGGTAATGAATTGTGTGAATGTGAGATGTTATGTTGTACTAGAGATGTGTTGTTCTAAAGACGTTATTAATGTGAAAGTGTGGAATGTGATTTGTGATTAAATCCTTGGGGACAATGACGTTATGCAATGAGTGGTAAAATGATGTGAATTGTGTTAAATTGAGTTTGTTATACTTATATTATATGTATATATGTGCTTTTGTTTGTCTCTAGCTGTTTAGGAATGTGATAACTCGCTCCCTGTGTGTTGGTTGGGTTTGGATCATGTGATGATCTCGAACCTTGTGTTCGTAGGAGCAGATGACAAGGTGAATTGCTTTAAGAAACCTTGTTCTAAAAGATATCAGGACACAATGCTCTAATAGGATGTTACATTGGGACATGAGTTTTTATTTTAATTGCATGATATTCCGAACATGTTATTTTACTTTATTTTATTTTGCTACTTAACTTGAGTTCTTTTGTAAATTTGAATGACCTTGTTTTGAGTCGAAAATGTTTCTGATAAGTTTTATTTAGTAACAGTTAAGTGAGTGTGAACTTTTTACTCACATGAACTCTTTTATACTTAGAAAATAAAATATCATTTTATGTAATTCCCTATTTTCATGTATTTTATTATATAAATATGTATATCAGGATAGAGGGTGTCACAATACCTCTAAGGGAAGCATCACAAATTCAATATACAACACATTACTATAACTTTATAAGTAAGTAACACTTCACAGATATTAGATAGTGTCAATCCATATATAAATATGCTCTACAAAGTGATAAGTTACAGTAAACATGATATTTATCTTTGATTCTCATAACTTAAAAAATGTTAAACATAAAGGAATTGATTAAAAATGATATGTTTTAATTCATCAAATATATGTAAGTACTAATTTCATTAATTAATAAATTATATCGTAAACTATGTTTTTTTTTCTTTCTAAACTCAATATTTGCCTTTGCATTTTAAAATTAATAAACTTAGTCATCGTATTTGTAAACATCAGTGAAATTGGTTTCTCTTCCAAACATTGTTATGCCTTGTTTCCTAATGTGACTAATTAACAATTTATAGCATTTCCAATTATGCTTATATAAGCAACCCAATTTATGTCACGTTAATTTTAAGTAATTAGGTTATTTTTCTCTTCAATGAAATTTTTTTATTAACAACAAATATTCTATTTGTTTTTTCTATATTTAATATAAAGTTAAACTCTTCAATTTTAAACAATTCAAAATTACATGTGTTACATTAAAATAATATTTTTTTCTTAAATAATTCCATTATAAATGCTATAACACATAATAGCCATATTTCTTTTTTACGTGGACACATAATAGCCACATGGTAATAAAGACTAATTCCTCTATATTTTGAAAAAGACTAACACACTAAATTATACTATAAAACGACTAAATTGCTATGAAGCTCGCAACCACGTATTTTAAAAGATAAAAAAATATGAAAATTGAAAAACCTCGTGATGCGAGAACTTTATGAAAGGAAAAACTCTAGCAAAAAAGCTATCAAATTAACAAGTAAATGTTTAAATTAATTTAAGAATGAAACATCATCTTTAATTTTGAATGATTTGAAGTTGATTGCATTAGTTCTTAAAAGATAGAAATCATTATCTTCGTCTTTGTAACTTATAAGATGAAAATATTAATCACTTTAATTGTTTTCAGACATTAAATTGATGTAAAAAACGACTATTAAAACAATGCTTCACTCTTTTATTTCAACCACGCAAATCAATGGTACAAGCTTTGAATATTCCATCTATATGCCACATCTATTCATATTCATCCATAAAATACAAGGTATAAGTGCCTATTGCCTTTGTTACTTTTCCATTGGAACGTAGTGGTTCAATTCAAGAATAAGAAACCTCTGCAACTTTGCTGCGATTCCAAAGGGTGAGTGAGTGTCCGGAGAACCAAGTGCCACGTGTGGAATCTTTGCTTAATTATACTTTATGTCATGTCTCCTTCGGTACCACAACTTTCATGTGTGTATTTTGAATACTATTATAAAAATAAATCTCTGTCCGCGTTACTCCACCGTGTCTGAGTGGGCCAAATAAAGCAATAATAATACAAACATCACAAGTAGACACACAAAGTCATAATTTCACCACCTACTCTGTTATTTTTTTTTTCTCCCTCTTGTTTTTTTGACCCATGGAAAATCATGATGCAAATGCTGTAAAAGGCTGCAATATTTGTAATCTAACACGTGCTATTAGGTGCATACCAATTACAAAGAGTAAAACATGAGTGATGATGTGATGCCCTTTTTTGTGGGGGCATGCTTCCTTTAAATATCTACCATTTCTTCCTTTCACAGAATTCATCCCATTCCTAATTCTAATTTTTTTCTACTCTATTCAATTTCAATTTCTCTCTGTGTTTCCCCTCTCATCACCATGCTTCCAAAGTTCATCATTAGCCCCTTCAGGGTGGAATCCCAAGAAGGGAAGCATGTGAACAAGAGAAGAAAGCATGTGAGATCATTTGAGAGTACCAACATGGATGTTGGTTTGAGACTTCTCCCTCAAATTACAAGCTCAAATAGCACATCAAATGTCCTCTTGAAATCTGCAGTGAGAAAGGCAAACCAACAATCCATCCCTCAAGACTTTTGCTTCCTTAAAACTTGCAATCTATGCAATAAGCAACTCAGTCCAGACAAAGATATTTACATGTACAGGTATAACCAAACTCCCAATACTCTCTACCTACGCATCATTTCTTAATTAAACATTAATATCATTATCTTATGCTAAAATTTAACATATCTTGGATCACTTATGGTCTAATTAAAGAAAACGGGCATCTGGGGTCATTTCTGATTTTCTTGATTATCTTTATTTTAACATTAAAATTAACATCTTGGATTGTACGTTTTGGTTTTAATTTACACATAAAAGTTTGAATCTTGATGCAATTTGATTCCTGATAGAACTTGGATTTGATGCTTCTGCAGCAGAGATCAAGGTTTCTGCAGTGTAGAGTGCCGGAACAGACAAATAGTTTTGGATGAGATGAGAGAATTAGAGAGCTCTACCAAGCAAATGGTAGCTGCTTATAGGCAATGTTCTAGTGAGGCACGTAGTGAGACTCGCCTTATACTTGAGGACCTACGAATGCAGAGACTTAAATCTAGAGTCTAAACCAAATCCCTTGTATATATAATAATCAAAACCACTACTGGAATAATTTTTGTGAATCCCTTCATTTAGTTCAGAATTGCTTCATAAAGTATGGAGCCTAATTAAGATGGGAGATACAGGTATTGTGTATGAAACATGTTATACCGTCCATTTTTAATTTTTGAGAATTTTTAAAAGAAACATGTGACATGTTTATAAAATCATGGAATTTAACATAAGTGATTAATAAGTTAAAGTTAAGATTAAATCATTTGAATATTATTTAATTATCGATGAAAATTAAATAATTTTTTTAAAAATTTTATTTACTTTTCAATCAACTTTTAGATTAATTAGAATTTTTTTTCTTTAATAAATCGGAGGGTTAAAAAAAACTTACAATAAATTCTTAGTTTTTCCGTTTTTAGCCTCAATAAGATTTTGGCTAATAGTTTATAACCTAGTTTTGTTAAATACATCTTAAAAAATATTGTTATAATTTAATTTTTATCTCTGAAAAAAAAACTTACTCTTAAAATTTAGAAACATTTATGACTATTTATGGTGCTTGTCTAGCACCACGTAGCCATGTTTATGGCGGAGACAGAACTGTAATTGATCTCTAGCGTATATATGCAAAACAATAGATAAGGATAAGGTGTGGAAGTCCTCTAAAAAAAAAGTGATATGGAAGTTTTCCAATATTATGTGTATGCCCTTCAAATTCAATATTACATGTACCCTTATTGTCTTATAAAGAGATCGATCGAGGAGTACGTGGACCCAGCTTTAAACATTTATATCGACGGGCATCAAGATATTTTTCAATCAATCGATTTTTTTTTTTTAAATTAGATTTTTCATTCAAAGTAAACTAAACCCGCCTATATATTTTTATTTTGAAATAAAAATGCTAGATCACTTAGGCTCTTCTGATTTACAGGAGAGGAGGGGATGTGATGGGAGGGGGAAACAAGGAAACAGAGGAATTTTAATTAGATATTTTGTTTTATTAAGAGGAAGGGAGATGGTAATGGGATCTAGGAGTTTTGCTTTAATTGTTTATTTCATATATTAACTTATATAGTCTATCAAAAAAATAAAAAAGAGGAAGGGAGATGAAGGGACCATAATAGAGTGGAGATGGTGACGAAAAATTCAACTAGACTAACAATTAAGTCATGTAAAAATGGTGCAAATGTTTGTTTCTTGTATTACTAAATCGAGCTAGTTAGAGGAAATTGATTTAAAAATTGAGGATCAAACCTCTACAGTCTACACCATTTATAATACCTTTCGCACTAAAAGTGTTAGGTCTACCATATTTCTCAATTAAGAATGAACTTGCCACGGGAGTATTTATTACAAATTATAATCACTCGTGTAAATAAGAAGTAGAAATTGAACTTAAATAAATAGTTCTAACATTTTTTTTAAATATTTCTATTTTTGTTAGCAAATTGACTAAAAACAATTCTTTATTTCTATTAGAATAATATTTCTTTTATAACTATTTTGTATGAATAAATTCTTTATGATAAATAACTAGTGCGGTTAGGATATTTGTTAAGAAACTAAAAAAAAAAATATTATATTGAGACACGTAATTTTTATATTATCTTATGATTTTTATAATAAATATTTTTTTTATTTTAATTTTTTTAACTAATGTCTTAATTACACTAATTAGTAAAATTCTTTCATTATAGTGGTATCAAATTACTTTTTGTAAGGATAATATGAGGTCGCTAAATACTTGAGAGTTCTTCTATTTTATTCCATACATGTTGGAAAGCTAAAGATAGATCAAATTTATTTAAATATTATTATTATTATTAGAAAAATACAGAAGTGGTTTAAGATTTATATTTTTAAATTATAATAAGAAATAGTTTAATTATCTATATACTATCAACATAAATATTTTACACTGTTAATCATTTTTTTACCATAATAACATATACCTTATTGACTAATGAATCTTGTTTAGGAAACTTGACAGCTTTTTGCTTTGTTTGTTTGGTAGAAATGATGAAAATAGAGAGAATAAAAATAAAAGATAAATATTTGAATTAAAATAAAATATAAAATATGTGAAACCAACTTGAGATTCATACTATTTCTCCTCTACTTCTTTCTTTATGTCCTCTGGTTCTTCCAACCAAACAAAACATTAATGGAATCTTTTGTTTCAATTATATTTTTTTATTTATAAATTTCAAACCTAAAATCTTATTTAAAATATGTAAGCCAAGGTCCACAACATGATGGCACACTATTAATCAAGTACGTATAAATTCTCACCATAAAAATCAAACATAAATTAAATCATCCTACATATAAATTATAAAATAATCATTATAAAAGTTAACCCCATTTTAAACTACAAACATTTTTTTTTCACTAAGGACATATTCTTCAACCGATAGTAAAAAATTATTTATAAATGATTGAATAATAATGTAATTTTTTTGTTTTCAATTTGCATGTATCTAATTAACTCCCTTAACAAAAATAATTTTTAAAAAAGAAAAGAATATATATTTAACGTCCAAACACTGATATTTTATATGGTTAGTGATGAGATTCTACTATTAATCAAGAATCTCATTGAACGTTTATAGATTGATTGGGCTAGTATGATTTAGCAATGTTTAGGTCTTAGGATAATATCTTGTTACGAAATATTATATATATTTGTGTAATACAGTCATTAATTTCATTAAAAAAGATAATGATAACGGATTAGAATATATAATCTAAAGATATGATTGATGTAAAAACAAGGAGAAAAATTAGGAAGAACGCTAGTTGTTGGTAATAAAAGGACAACCCATCCAATTGTCTCGTTGTTGTTTTTTTTTAATTGACAAATATTAATTATTATTAAATTATTAGTTTTTTATTAACAAGAAAAATTGAAACCTTAATATATATTTTTTCTTTTTTAATAACTCTAACAATCTAATATCTCTGAAGTGTGTCATTGTACTGAAACATTGAAACATTCTGTCATTCTTTCGTTCATCAATGGATTCTTCATCTAGAGCAAAGACTGTCAATGCAGCAACAATGCAAAACAAAAAGAGGGGAAAGATTGAGATCAAAGAAGTTGAGCAGAGAAACCGGCGTTACGTGACTTTCTCCAAACGCAAACTAGGGTTATTCAACAAACTCACCGAGCTCTCTGTTCTCTGCCAAGTAGAGACCGCTGTGATCATCACCTCCCAAAACGGGAAGCTCTATTCCTGCGGCTACCCCGACCCCGACGCCGTCGTTCGGCGCTACCTCACCGGAGGGCCTCCGCTGCGGCGCAACCGTGCAATCAAGAGGGAGCAGCAAGAGTTCGTTGAGCAGCAAAGGCTGGAATACGAGGCTGTTCAGAATCAGTTGAAAGAAGAGAAAAAGCGTCTGCAAGAAATCAAAGGGACGCAAAATAATAATGGTTTCTGCTTTGCGGCCCCTTGGTGGAATCTCCCCACCGAGGGTATGGGTTTGGAGGATCTTGAACAGTTCAAGACTTCTTTGGAACGTTTGAAGTTTAACCTAGTTGGGGCGCTGCAAGAGAAGCAGATGAATTCGGTCCCATCAATGCCACATGCTGCTATGCTTCCACCAATGCCATCTACTGTGGTTCCACCAGTGCCACATGCTGCTATGGTTCCACCAATGTCATCTACTATGGTTCCACCAGTGCCACATGCTGCTATGGTTCCACCAATGATGCCACCACAGTTTCAAAACATGTCGCTCTTGAGGGCTCAACGTTTAAGTGGAAATCAAGTTCAAGATGATTATTGGAGGAGTGCTGCTATAGCTAGTACTGCTTCGACGTTTGCTTCAAATGTTTTTGGAAGCCTGAAAAATTATGGGTATACTACTTAAAACTTTATTGAATAAGTAATATGAATTGATGAGTGTTAATTGGATCGATGCTTAATTAGTTATAATGGAGGGATGTTAGCTAGTTTCAATTAGTATAGCTAGGTATTTGTTTTTCTTAATTGTTTGATGTTTCCATTACATGGTTTAATTAAAAATATATAATGTTTTCCTTTTGTTTTGTAAAGATTTAGAAAAGGATAGCATACAATCTTCTTGTATTCATGCACTCGAATCTGCTTGGAGTATGCGAATTTGGATGGATCAAGTTTGTCTCTTAATTTGCTTGCAATTATTGCAATAATTTAACTTGCCATATATGATGCCATAAAGGGCACTCTAATTTAAGCCAATTAACATGGCCTTTACGATCCCATGGCACCCATATTTTACATACTATAGTTTATTCATCTGATTCTTCGCTCGTGTTTTTTTTAATCAGCCAATCAAAGTATTGAATAAACTAAAAGGTACCAGAAGTATCAAATCAACAAGGTCAGAGCTTAGTTACACTATAACCACCTATCTTAGAAGTAACTACCCTCATATATATAATCAAAATCTATACCCATATGTAGCTATTCCTCCCAGCACCTGCTTCATTATTCGGAAACTTGATAAAGATTTAACTTATGTTTGTCTTCACTGCATCTTCTCAGAATAGATATCCAGCTTCATTATTCGGAAAAATTTACTGCTGAGATTATCCACGAATTGCTTGTACAGACAATAATACTTAAGAATGCTGTTATAGATTCATAAAATATCACTTTTGTAAAGGAAAAATAATTAGATGGTTCAAGTCTTCAAGATCACTACGTACGAGTTTACAAATTTTGCCAACTTTTATGTAAAACAAAACAGAGCTTTTAGTCGAAACCATAGTTATCCTAGACTATATAATTTCTCCAAGACACCCAAGTCCTTAACAATCTATATGGATGTATTTTAATAGTATCCAACTTGGCCAACACCTTGTCACGTAATCACTTCGCAATATCCTCCATGTTGTAGGAAATTAAATTAATGGCTTTCAACTTCTTCACAAAATTGAAGAAACACATGATATATTGCATAAAAACTTTAAAAATATCCAATCATTACTTTTTAAATAATTAAAAATATATATTAAATGTTCCTAGGGGAAAAAACTGCTAAAATTATTTTGAAAATCTAATAAGTTGGAAGTGTAACCTTATTGTGGTATTATAACTAGATAGAGTTTAATTTCTATAATTTATACTATCAATTAATTATAAATAATGATAGATATAAGATAATTATGGTTAAAAACAATAAATCATACATCATAATTTTTTTTATTAGATATGACAATGCAAAACGTATATTTACACAATAAGTTGATAGATGTATAAAAAAACACTAGCAGAGTACTTTTTTTTTCCAAACAAGTGCATAGTACTAATATTTTACGAACCATAGCCTTTGGAAACAGACGAGGAACTATTGGCAACCTGTGTCATTTATTAGCAGTCAAACTAATGTAAATTCCAAGTTACATCGTGGCTTTTGGTTGTAATTCATGTACTACTACATTTAAAACAAAACGGTGAAATATTTAAGACTCGTGATTTTAATCATGCAGTTCGTCTTTTGCATCCCCGATTGTTGCAATTCATTTATATTTCCCTTTCTACATTCCCATACACAGATCCTCTACTGGATATATAAATATATCATACACAGTTATGAAAAAAATTATTTGGGGCTATGGAGGGAACTTCATGGGCATTTATGTTCTCTATTCCTGAAGATAATCTCCTAGTTGATGATTTCTACTTTTCAGCCCTTTACGATGCTGAAGAAGTATTTCCAATCTCAGATGAGAAATATGAACAATAGCTACAACTACAAGAAGCCTTTTATTCCTCTACAATGTCAAATGCTAGAACTAGAGTTAAAAACGAATTAAAGTTATCCAAGTGGATGTTGAAGTTGACGGTGACACCCCTTTGAGAACCCTCAAGGGGAAACAGAAAGAGACCGGTGAATCTTCCCGAGTCTACTGTGGCATTTGCATGGATGCCAAATCTGATGAAGAAAAATGTTCAGGAATCAAACTGTTCTCTCTTTTTGTGTTGATTGTATTGGGAAAAATGTGGCTGCAAAGATTCAGGAGAATATATCAATGGTGAAATGCCCTCACACCAAATGCAAGCAAGTTGTAGAGCCTCAACACTGTCGTTTAGTTATCACTAAGGAAGTGTTTGAGCGATGGGAAAATGCCCCATGTGAGAATTTGGTTCTTGCATCACAAAAATTTTATTGCCCTTTTAAGGATTGCTCAGCTATGTTGGTATGTGATGCTGAAGAAGTTGTGACTGTTTCAGAATGTCCACATTGTTAAAGACTCTTTTGTGCACAATGCAAGGTTGCATGGCACGCAGGAATAGATGGCAGTGAGTTTCGCAGCTTGAAGCAGGATGAGAGAGGGAGGGAGGATCTAAAGGTAATTGAACTTGCCAAGAACAAAAGTTGGAGAAGGTGTCCAAGATGCATATTCTATGTGGATAAAATTGAAGGATGTGCACATATTTCTTGCAGGTTGGTGATTGTGATGTACATATTTCAAGTTATTATTCTTTTATTTATTTATTTCAAAATATTTAACACCTTTTTCGTATTTTGCATGGATTTTTCTACTGGCTCACTGTTATCCTGTTCTGTAATCAACTTGTTTAATTTGCAGATGTGGCTATCAATTTTGTTATGCCTGATCCTCTTGGAGACAGCACCATATGTGTTTGACTTTCAGTAAAGTTACTGGAGGCAAGTGAAATTTTAAGAGCACAGTAGCAATGTGATTCTAAGTGAAGTACAATAATAATCAAGTACTACATGACACAATACCTTTTTTATGCGCTTTTCGTAAGTTGAAAGAGGCTTTATTGTACTTTGCAATATATATGTTTGTCGCAATTTGAGTTTGTGAATGAATCCGATCGATTGTTTACTCTTGAGCCTGTAGAGAATGTAACAGCTGGTTGTATGTCGTTTTATTATTGCATTTAGATGATGTTTAGGTTCAGGTATAGTTTGTACCAAAAAATAGGTTCAGGCTATAGTAATTCGTAATTTTTTTTCTATTTACTTATATATTTTTATAACATTTAGTGCTGATAAAGAAAAAACAATTGCAAAATAGTTTTTCAGACGATATATGTTATTTTACATGTCGATACTCAGCCGCATTTCTTTGTCGCTTGTAGCAGTCAATATGTTAGATTAAAAATTAAATAATTTTACGCTATCCTTTTACACTTCATATAGTTCATTCGCATGTAATATAAAGAAATCTTCTTGATATCAAGTACTATTTTAATTAAGTAATTTAAGTCAAAACTTTAAATAGATAATCTTTTTCATATTAAAAATAACATTGGCAGTTTATTAAAAGTTGTATAATATATAGTTAAAGAATAATAAAATAAAGTATTATTAGTGTATGAATAAAATTATAATAAGGTTAATGTTAAGGAAACACAATAATTTAATAATAATATTGATAAACAATAAAGTACTATTAGTGTATGAATACAAAAAATTTAAAATAATTACGAAAATATTACTCATTTAGTTCTTTTTTAATTTTGGATTATTTTTAAAAATATTTTCACTTTTATTTTATTTAGCTTTTGATTTTAAAGTTCAAGATAATTATATTTTTGGCAATGGCACCATTACTTTTAAATATATTTTTTAATTAATTTACACATGCATTTATTGTAAAATAAAAAATGATAAAATAGAAAACTTCATATCTCTTTTATTATTATTAATAAAATTTATTATATTTCTTAATTTTTAAATAAAAAATTATAAATTATAAATTATTGTTTTTTCAAGAGTGTCTAAATTATTGTCCTAATTACAATAACTTAGAAAGCCTAAATCATTTAAGTTTCCATAAATGTACAAATTAAATTCGTAAAGAAAGACATTTTCTTTTCCTATAATATACCTATATTTCTCTCCCTCTCACGTGTCAAATTAATATTTTTACAGTACTACTGTATACTAATGGAGAGAGATTAAATGGAATGAGGAGTATTATACTCTTAAGAAAAAATGCTAGTATATATAGTGACACTCTTTTACACCACTTTTACATATAAATTCTCTTTAATTGATTTAAATTTATTAAAAATTATAAAATAGGAGAGATAATTATCAAACATGAGAGACCACACTCATGGAGAAAAAATTGAACGAGTACAAATTTCTTACCGTAAATTAGAGTTGTATTTAGAACAGAAATAATATCATATATTGATCATTCTAAGACTTAAATCATAGACTCGACTACATCACATCAATTCTCGATAACATCCACAATTATTTTTTTTCTTTTTTCTTGTACGTTAACCTTTTTTGAAGCCTTTTGGTATTCCACTAAAAAAAGAGAGAGAAGAAAGAACACTCAGAAAGCCCGGAGACTCAAAAAAAAGATCACCAATACAACCAACAAACCTCGTGCTAATTTTAAACACTTTTCTTTTTTGGATAACAACTGCAGCATTTCTAATCCAGTAATTTCACAAAGTCAGGGAAATAGGTGCACCCACTGTACCCGGAATGCACTTTGCTTCGTCATTTGTTTAAAGAAAAAATTAGCTTCTGTAAAAGGAGATTTTGAACTATCGTGGTCAAGTCTATGATGTAGGCTTCAGATTGACCAATAATCTTATCGTATAACTTGTCAAAATACTGCAAAGGATTATATTAAAGAGTTTATTCCTAACCCTCCTTTTATTATGACATTTATTAGCAGTAAAACTACTGTAAACTCCAACGCTGGCTTTTGCATCCCCAATGGTTGCACTAATTCACGTTGCATTGAGAACATAACGGTCAAATATTTAAGACTCGTGATTATCAGTTCGCCTTTTGAATCACCGATGGTTGCAGTTCATGTTGTATTTGTTTTTCTACATTGCCATTCACAGATCTTCTTCTACTGGATATATAAATATATATCATACATAGTGTAATTTTTTCTTAATAAAAATATTTATGTGGGATATGGAGGGAACTTCATCGGCACCAACGACTTTGCCCTCTACTCCTGAAGATAATCGTCTCTTGGTTGACGATTTCTTCTTTTCAGCCCTTTATGATGCTGAAGAAGTATTTCCAATTTCAGATGAGAAATATGCAGAAGAGCTACAACTACAAGAAGTCCTATATTCCTCTACAGTGTCAAGTACTGGAGTTACAAAGGAAGTTATTCAAATTGATGTAGATGTTGACTGTGATACCCCTTTGAGAATCCTCAAGGGCAAACAGAAAGAGACCGGTGAATCTTCCCAACAAGTCTATTGTGGTATTTGTATGGATGCCAAATATGGTGAAGAAATGTTCAGAAACCAAAACTGCTCCCACTCATTTTGTGATGATTGCATTGGGAGATATGTGGCTACAAAGGTTCAGGAGAATATATCAATGGTGAAATGCCCTCACCCCAAATGCAAAGGGGTTATAGAGCCTCAGTACTGTCGCTCATTTATCCCTAAGGAAGTGTTTGATCGATGGGAAAATGCCCTATGTGAGAATTTGGTGCTTGGATCACAAAAATTTTATTGCCCTTTTAAGGATTGTTCTGCTGTGTTGATAAATGATGCAGAGGAAATTGTGACTGTTTCGGAGTGTCCACACTGCAACAGATTGTTTTGTGCACAGTGCAAGGTTTCGTGGCATGCAGGAGTAGATTGTAAGGAGTTTCAGAATTTGAAGGAGTACGAGCGAGAGAGGGAAGATTTGATGGTGATGGAACTTGCCAAGAATAAAAGTTGGAAAAGATGTCCAAAATGCATCTTTTATGTGGAAAGAATCGATGGATGTACACGTATTACTTGCAGGTTTTTGTCTTGTGCATGCTTCAAACATTAATAGCATTATTCTTTTTTGCTGGTTCACTGTTTTCGTGTTTTACTAATTTGTAATCCAACATGTTTACAGATGTGGCAATGAATTTTGCTATGCCTGTGGATCCTCTTGGAGTGGTGGTCTGCACTATGAATGTAGACCTCGTTAAGAATTGCTGGAAGCAAGTGTGCAATGTTATTGGTATTTGCATGTTGCTAGTGAACAACATATTTAAAAGACTATCTTTTTTTGTCTCTTGGACTTTGCACTATATGGTTTTTGGTCATTTCAGTTTTTGAATGAATCTAGCTGCAAAAGTTTAGTTATACTGGTGAGCCTTCTGGAAGTGTGTCATTTGAATGCTCTTAGAGGATGTTCAAATTAAATTGCATTAGGTTCGGGTATAAATAGTAAAAGAGTAAAAGATAAATATGGAGGATAGAAAATATGATGAAATATTCTCTGTTATTGAAAATCCCAATGAGGACAATATATACACAAGCTGAAATCTTTTCATATAAACACCAGCAACAACAACATAAAAGATAAAATTGAAAAATATAGTTAATGTATTCTAGAACCTACTAATATTTACAACAAAAGAAGAAAAAATGAATCAGGTATATGCTTAAGAAGAGAAACAGATTGGTCAAGAAGGTATTAGGCTTCTTCTGTTTTAAATAGTAAATTCTTTGCTATGTATGTAGTACTTTTATTTGTTTTCTTAACATTTTCAATTGCAAAAGTGATTCTTTTTCATATATTTCTACCAGCTATATTTTTTGTCGCGTGAAGAAGTCAGCTTAGATTCCTTTTATGCTGACACTTCATTCGTATATATATTTTTTATTCAGTTTAGTTTCCTTTTATTTATTTATTTATTTATTTATTTATTCAGACACTTCATTCGTATATGTAATATAAACCTTAGCAATATGGAAAAAGGAAAAAGAATAAGAGAAAAAATTCAATTAATGTAAGAGAAAACTAACAAGAAATCGTCTTGTTAACAGGTACTGTACAATACTATTATAATTAAGGATGTTATTTAAAAAAATTATTTTAATAGAATTTTTGTTTATTAAAAACAACCGTGGGAGCGTATGTTAAAATTTGTATACTAGTTAAAGAATAAAAAAATCATAAAGTTCAGAGTAGAAATATATTAAAATTACACTGAGGTTACGTACTGTTTTGGAACCACAATAATTTAATCATAATTATATATGAATAAAAATAATTTAAATTTGTATAAAATAATTTATTATTACCTGTAAATCTGGAAAGATTCCTTTACCAAATTTGACACATTAAGTTAATTAATGCATATAAGGTTTGTCATTTCCAACTTACTTACAAATTGATGATTTGGTATTGATCAGCTTAGTGTGTATTTGGATTAACATTCAATTTCGCCAAAATCAATTCAAAAATCATATGGACTTTGGCAGGATAGGGTTAAGAGCTGGAAGGTGAGATCGCACCTTCTTGTTCAATTATGTTTGGATTAACCGGATGTTTGTTAGGAAAGTTTTTGATTTTCAGCAAATTATAGGTTGAGAAATTTATGCATGTATTTTAAAAATAACATTTTTGAAAAATGATGTTTTTTGAAAATATTTTTTAATCAATTTTGCAATAAAAATATTATGTTATTCTTTATTAAATTATATAATGTGGTAAAACATTTTTTCTAAATGAATAAAATTTATTTAATTAACCATTGAAAATTTTTAGATAAAAATTTTAAGAATCGAGCATGAAAAAAAATTTCCTCTACCAAATACCGTCTAATGATATCAATTTGATTTTGTGTCAAAGTTTTTTATATAATTTTTTGAATTAATAAACATTATTTTAATGATATTTTAAAATGTATATTGTGAATTATATTTTTATTTTTTATTTTTATTTTACGATTATACATAATATTATGATCGATACATGATTTAAAATATTGACCTAATCTTATGTTGTATATTTTGGATTTTGATCATGATTTTGTGAGCACAATATAGGGCTAAGCTTGAAGAAGGTGGTAGGTACGTTCTTGTTCTTGAATAATGTTTGGGGTTGTCTCCACCTGATTTGGTGTCATATGTTTTCTTAAAAGTATAATTTTCTGAATAATCATATGTTAATAATAATTTATTTATTTATTTAAGAAATGATATTTTATTAACGAAATATTATATGCATTAATTTAAATTTTAGACGATTATCTATTTATATGATTTAAGTATACATAATATTAAAAAAATAATCTTGACACGGTTTTATCATGTATGTTTGAAATTGAGTTGATCATAGAATGTATTTATTTGATATCCCTAGTTTGAGATCATGGAGAAGATGGAGGGTGGTTTTCCTCGACTTGCCTCATTCGTGTGCAACTGTGAGCCTTTCTCAGAGGAAGAACTCCAAGCCATCGAAGCCTCTCTTTCCAACCCTAACAACAAACGTCCATATCCATTCAATGCGCGCGCTTCTTCTTTCTCGCCTCATACAGGTTCAGTTCTTCTATTTTACTCCTCTTGTACGCTTTTTCAATATGAATTTTCTCATCGGCCCTACGACAAATTTTGGTAGCCCAAAACTGATAATCGTAGAAGATATAATAAGGTTGGTCCATTGGCTAAGGAAGAAGAGGTTCGTGATTTTCATGAACCAAAACTGTTGTCACTATTTTTGTGATGATTGCATTGGAAGACATCTGGCTGCAAAAATTCAGGAGAATATATTAATGGTGAAATGCCCTCACCCGTAATTCAGGGTGGCTCTGGAGCTTCATCATTGTCGTTCAATTATACCAAAGGATGTGTTTGATCGATGTTGTGAGAATTCGGTGCTTGAACCACAATTTTTGTTGCCCTTTTAAGGATTGCTCGGCTATGTTGATACCTGATGTTGAGGAAGTTGTGACTGTTTCGAAATGTCCACATTGTAAAAGTGCAAGGTTTCATGGCATGTTGAAATAGATTGTAACAAGTTTCAGAGCTTGAATGCAGTATGAGAGGGAAAGGTAAGATCTAATGCTTATGGAACTTGCTAAGAACAAATGTTGGAGAAGATGTCCAAAATGCAATTTCTACGTGGAAAAGGTTGATGGATGTAAACATATTACTTGCAGGTTTGTGATGATGTACATGTTTCAAACCAATCTTCTTTTAATTTGTTTTGCATCGTGATAATTTCAATTAATTGCATGATAGGATTATTATTTATTAGCATGAAAAAGAATTCTACACAAACACACGTTGTAAAAAATTATACATTATCATTCAATTTTAACTCATCATAATTTATGATGTATAATAAATTTATTAATTTTTATAATAATTATTTTAAAAATTATATTAATGATAAATTATAATTAAGTAATAGTATAAGAGTGTTTTACGATGCATGCATAACTATTAAACTTTATTTAAATACAAAAAAAATTATGTTTATTTTTTGCATTTTGCATTTTTTTGTGCTGACTCAATACTGTTATCGTGTTTTACACTTTTACTAATCAATTTGCAATCAACATGTTTGCAGATGTGGCAATGAATTTTGCTATGCCTGTGGATCCTCTTGGAATGGTGGTCAGCATATAAAGTTGCACGAGCACTTGTGCAATGCTATATGGTATATGTTGTTAGTGAACCACACATTGTAGATGACAATACTTTTTATTTAATTTTATTTTTTCTTTGGTAAGTTGATTCAGGGTTTCATGAACTCTGCAATATTAGTTTGTGAGATTTTTTCTGGGTTTCCTCTTAAACAGTGACACTAAGCTACTTGTTTTAATCTGTTGTAGTTTTCTAATGTGCGGAAGTCAATTTGATTTTTCTAAGATATCAATTCAATTTTTTGGCTAGAAAAATTAGAGCCTCTCCGGAGGAAACCCATGAACAAGATGTGGCCTGCAACCTTACTCCTTTTTTTTAACTTGTTTTAATGAGGAAGAAGAGGATATTTTAGTAAAAAAAAATTATTAAATTTCATGTGCATTGCATATTATTCGTCCTACTAAACTGCGTTTACAGGGGAAGGGGCCAAGTTTAACCAGTGGTGAAAAACTAAGGGTATAAAAAATGGAAATTGAAAGAATATTGAGTGTAATAAGTGCAAAGTTCGAAGGGAATTTGTGTAATTATTCCTATTTTTTTAAGTGTATTTGAAATCTTACTTTGTAATTAAATTTGCAAAAAAAAAAAAATCTTTGATTTGCATAAAATATGTATGAACATTCTCAAAAATGCATACCACCAATCAAACAAATTTTAATTATAACTATCGGGGACATGAAAGAATTTTTTCTTCCACCAAATGTTCTTAAATAAGAGTGTCTTTAGAAATTATCATATGATTATCATTCTATCGAGTCACATGTCGTATCTATATTGAATATTTAATTTTAATCTTTTTTTCTTTTCTAATATATTTCTTGATTTTAATTTAAAATTTAACTTGTATAAAAACTAGATCAATTTTTGGAGGAAACTAAATTATTTCTCTTAAGTATAAAGTATAATAATTTATATGTTTAAAAACATTTATTTATTACTAATTGAAGTTTACATACAATTTATTATATTTTCATTGCACATTTTAAAATGCTGTTAACAAAACAAATATGAGTAGAAAATAAAGGAAAATCAAATAAAAAACGAGATATCTGGTATTGACTTTCAGTTTGAGATACTGAAATATTTTCGTGAAACAAAAAACAACCTAAATCTTCAACTGCTTTTATTTAAAACGGAAATTTTGAATAAAATCACATACAAATCTTAACAATGAAATATATAAATATAGATAGATATCATGAACACAAAAAATATTTGGTTATGAAAAAAAAATTATCTGGGGAATGGAGGGAACTTCATCGGTATCAATTGATCCCTCTACTCCTGAAGATAATCGTCTTTTGGTTGATGATTTCTTCTTTCCAGCCCTTTATGATGAGAAATGTGCAGAAGTGGTACAACTACAAGAAGTCCTATTTTCCTCTCTAATGTCAAGTACTAGAATTACAAAGGAAGTCATTCAAATTGATGTAGATGTTGACTGTGATACCCCTTTGAGAATCCTCAAGGGCAAACAGAAAGAGACCGGTGAATGTTCCCGACAAGTCTATTGTGGTATTTGTATGGATGCCAAATATGGTGAAGAAATGTTCAGAAACCAAAACTGCTCCCACTCATTTTGTGATGATTGCATTGGGAGATATGTGGCTACAAAGGTTCAGGAGAATATATCAATGGTGAAATGCCCTCACCCCAAATGCAAAGGGGTTATAGAGCCTCAGTACTGTCGCTCATTTATCCCTAAGGAAGTCTTTGATCGATGGGAAGATGCCCTATGTGAGAATTTGGTGCCTGGATCACAAAAATTTTATTGCCCTTTTAAGGATTGTTCTGCTATGTTGATAAATGATGCAGAGGAAATTGTGACTGTTTCGGAGTGTCCACACTGCAACAGATTGTTTTGTGCACAGTGCAAGGTTTCGTGGCATGCAGGAGTAGAATGTAAGGAGTTTCAGAATTTGAAGGAGTACGAGCGAGAGAGGGAAGATTTGATGGTGATGGAACTTGCTAAGAATAAAAATTGGAAAAGATGTCCAAAATGCAGCTTTTATGTGGAAAGAATCGATGGATGTACACATATTTCTTGCAGGTTTTTGTCATGTGCATGCTTCAAACCAATCTTCTTTTTGCTATGAATCATAACATTTGTTTGCAAAGTGATAAATGATAATTTCAATTTATTTTAAACATTAATAGCATTATTTTTTTTTGTCGGTTCACTGTTTTCGTGTTTTACTAATTTGTAATCCAACATGTTTACAGATGTGATCATGAATTTTGCTATGCCTGTGGATCCTCTTGGAGTGGTGGTCAGCACTATGAATGTAGACCTCGTTAAGAATTGCTGGAGGCAAGTGCGCAATGTTATTGGTATATGCATGCTAGTGAACAACACATGTAAAAGACTATCTTTTTTTGTCTCTTGGACTTTGCACTATATGGTTTTTGGTCATTTCAGTTTTTGAATAAATCTAGCTGCAAAAGTTTAGTTTTACTGGTGAGCCTTCTGGAAGTGTGTCATTTGAATCCTCTTAGAGGATGTTCAAATTAAATTGCATTAGGTTCGGGTATAAATAGTAAATTCTTTGCTATGTAGTACTTTTATTTGTTTTCTTAAAATTTCCAATAATTCTTTTTCAAATAGGTTTAGATCGATATACTTCAAGCTGTGTAGAAGTCAATTTCACTATAAGAAAAATGATTTATGCCTACAGAAAAAAACTATCACTGGATGTTAAAAATGCGTAAACAAAGATAATAAAGATTTTGTCCTACACATATTGGTCGGCAACTTTAAGGGGATGTATCTCAGTAGAGATTTTATCTATAGATTTATTTTCACCTACAATGATAATCTGGCAAAAAAACTTAGAGCATGAGGAAACCCATGAACAATGATAATCTGGCTAGAAAAATTAGAGCTTGAGGAAACCCATGAACAAGATGTGGCCTGCAACCTTACTCCTTTTTTTAACTTGTTTTAATGAGGAAGAAGAGGATATTTTAGTAAAAAAAAAAAAATCGAATTTCATGTGCATTGCATATTATTCGTCCTACTAAACTGCGTTTACATGGGAGGGGGCCAAGTGTAACCATGGTGAAAAACTAAGGGTATAAAAAATGGACATTGAAAGAATATTGAGTGTAATAACGGCAAGTTCGAAGGGAATTTGTGTAATTATTCCTATTTTTTAAAGTGTATTTGAAATCTTACTTTGTAATTAAATTTGCAAAAAAAATATTTGATTTGCATAAAATATGTATGAACATTCTCAAAAATGCATACCACCAAATCAAACAAATTTTAATTATAACTATCGAGGACATGAAAGAATTTTTTCTTCCACCGAATGTTCTTATTGTCTTTAGGAATTATTAATAGATTATCATCCTATCGAGTCACATGTCGTATCTATATTGAATGTTTAATTTTAATCTTTTTTTCTTTTCTAATATATTTCTTGATTTTAATTTAAAATTTAAATTGTATAAAAACTAGATCAATTTTTTTGAGGAAACTAAATTATTTCTCTTAAGTATAAAGTATAATAATTTATATGTTTAAAAACATTTATTTATTACTAATTGAAGGTTACATATAATTTATTATATTTTTCATTGCACATTTTAAAATGCTGTTAACAAACAAATTAAATATGTGTAGAAAATAAAGGAAAGTCAAATAAAAAAAGAGTCTCATCTGGGCAATGGAGGGAACTTCATCGGCATCAATTGATCCCTCTACTCCTGAAGATAATATATCTTTTCTTGTT
>NC_038243.2:3719840-3720183 GCF_000004515.6 Glycine max | reverse complement strand
CGAAATGTTTAGCATGTGCCCTTTTTTGTAATTAGCTTATTGTTTTGTTCTGCGTCACTGTTATCCTGTTTTAGTATTTGTGATCAACTTGTTTGCAGATGTGGCAATGAATTTTGCTATGCGTGTGGATCCAAATGGGGTTCTCACCATGCATGTGTGACACCTCGTTAGGAATTGGTAGAGGCAAGTGGAATTGCAAGAGCACAGTTGCAATGTAGTTTGGATTAATAAGTTGTTAGTGAAGTACACAAAGTAAATGACAATAATAAACTTTTTATTTGCTTTCTATAAGTTGAATGAGCTTTTCTTGAACTATGCAATACATGATTGTCGTCATTTGAGG